>NC_073692.1:350946016-351046016 GCF_029784155.1 Uranotaenia lowii | reverse complement strand
AACCGATGTTATCCAAGTTGATATTTAAATGTGCAGTTTAACATAATTTTGATTTAAACATAAGTTAATTTAAAAACTCGGTTTGTATGGCAGCAGTCAAAGACTTAATAAAATAAAATGAAAAAATCTGTTTATCAAATTTTGTTAAATTTTTCAAAGATAGATCATTTTGTTTAATTGTTTTGAGAAAACAGGAAAGTATTTTTCGTCCACTTTGCAAATATTTCTAGATATGATTTAGAAAGGAATCCAGTGATGCCAGAGATTAAGTGTGGTCGGTAACAGTCGCCTTCGTATGTAGCTCTCATATAAAATGCATAAAAAATATGAATAAAAAAATGAAATTTTTCCACGTAGCTTAATACTACTGAGTAGTTTTAACTAGTTTTATCCTGATTAAAAATAATCAGATTTCAATGTATTTTTTTTTCTTTTCATTTTGATAATACGTACTACAAATATTTGACCTTTTAATCCCATAAAAAGTATTTCGTAAATTTTTATCGCCAATTTTAAACGTTTACTTAGTTTGAGCAGTTAGTGTTATTAAGCAGTTTCCTAAACTCGCCATTAGTATTTTGACAAGTGAAGCATTTGATAGCTTCATTATTCCTACGTCTTCACACATCAGGAAAAAATTCATGATCGAATTTTAAAACCCTCCTACACATTTTTCAGATTGGTCCGAAAACCTAACCTGTGCAATAATTTTAACGGTCGCCACGGAACAAAAATTGTTGAAATTTAGGTTATTTTTCTATCGAAAGCAAGGAACGTCATTGAGCAGGGATTGGCAAAAAATCATTAGTTACATATCATAAAAAATTAAAACTATTTGAAACAAAAATCTATATCTAAGCCTTGTAATGTATTTAAAAATGGAAAACTTTGCTTGCTAGAGTTCTCAATAATTCCATGAAAGGTTTTTGATAATGCAATTTGAGATTTTTTTTATTTTCATCCTACGGTTGAACATATTGTATCAAGTTATTTAGCAGTTAAATACACTAAGATTAAAAAAAAAATACATTTCGATTTTTTTGTGTAGCATCGAATATACTTTCTGAAATACAAGTTAGGTTTGTGTTTTTTTTTATATGATATGTAGTATAAAGTTCAATTTTTTTTAAAGAACTGAGAGATCTTTGAATAAAAAAATTTGTTTTCGCATACAAATTTCCAAAAATCAAAACGCGTTGCGCTAATTTAAGACTAAATGAATTGCATCAGAAATTTGTACTGCTATTTTCGGCAGTAAAAACAACCAAAAAAGCTATGGGAGGTGAAAAAATTTATAAATTTGAAAATTCCATACAAAGCTTGCTACGGTCTTCTAAAAAATTTTCAAAAACATCATTTCATAGTAGACTTTTTATTATTGAAGTTCTCCAAGCATATTCATTTGTTCATTTGTTTATTTGGAATTTTACAAAGTTTCGTTTAATGAAACCTTTCAAATGACGTTTTTTGTCGGATCGCTTTTCAAATTCTAAAAACCCGATTTAATACACTTAACAGTGGATTGGAGCCTTTCTAACAGAGTTTAAATTATATTTGGAAATATATAAAATAATATAGAATATACATGATAGATTCCTTCCCTCTGAATCATATAAGTATGATTTCAGATATTCAAACACGAAAAATTCCAATCTCAATATAAAAAAATGATGCCTGATACGTTTTTTTGGGGAAAAGCGAACTGGTATGTAAGGAGCTCATTTTATGTATGGAAAGAATGGTATTTAAACAGTAGAATTTCCAAGATTTATAACACGCTGAAATGGTGCCGTGGTAGCAACCAGAACTTTCACGTTGCTGGTCACGGTTCGAATCTTACTGTTTTTTTATGCTTTTTTTTTACTGAATAAGTAAAACCAACTACAATATTGATGGATAGCCGTGACGCGTGCCCTAGCATGATACCTTTTTTAGAGCTCAACCATGCATAGAGGAAAAATTCCCACAAAAGGAGGGGAAAGTAATATGACTATTAAATGATTAATCTCATTCTGTAAACTAAATCTGAAATCTTATTCTGATTCTAAAGTTTGAATTTTGATTTACAACACTTAGTCTAATATTTGAATATAAGTTCCAATTTCAAATTCCAGGTTGATCTTTAATCCAAATTCTTAATCAGAATTCTAAATCTGAATTCTCAATCTGAATTCTGAATCTGAACTCTGAATTTGAATTCTAAATCTGTATTCTGAATCTGAATTCTGAATCTGAATTCTGAATCTGAATTCTGAATCTGAATTCTGAATCTGAATTCTGAATCTGAATTCTGAATCTGAGTTCTGAATCTGAATTCTGAATCTGAATTCTGAATCTGAATTCTGAATTCTGAATCTGAATTCTGAATCTTAATTCTGAATCTGAATTCTGAATCTGAATTCTGAATCTGAATTCTGAATCTGAATTCTGAATCTGAATTCTGAATCTGAATTCTGAATCTAAATTCTGAATCTGAATTCTGAATCTGAATTCTGAATCTGAATTCTGAATCTGAATTCTGAATCTGAATTCTGAATCTGAATTCTGAATCTGAATTCTGAATCTGAATTCTGAATCTGAATTCTGAATCTGAATTCTGAATCGGAATTCTGAATCTGAATTCTGAATCTGAATTCTGAATATGAATTCTGAATCTGAATTCTGGATCTGAATTCTGAATCTGAATTCTGAATCTGAATTCTGAATCTGAATTCTGAATCTGAATTCTGAATCTGAATTCTGAATCTGAATTCTGAATCTGAATTCTGAATCTGAATTCTGAATCTGAATTCTGAATCTGAATTCTGAATCTGAATTCTGAATCTGAATTCTGAATCTGAATTCTGAATCTGAATTCTGAATCTGAATTCTTAATCTTGTAAATCTCATTTTGATTGTTTTGCATCACACGGTTTTCAACATTGAAATTTCTTTCATCCAAATTTTTTTTTATGATTTCGGATTTTACAACTTTTAATAGTATGGTTTTACCCCTAAAAGTATGCAGCAAACTTAATTTCAGAAAAATTGTGAAAAAAAGTTTTCACAAAACAAAATCGTGTTTTCATGCGTAATGATCTTTAAGTCATCGCAAATTTATCAAAAACTGTGCAAATTGGTATTCTTGGAGAAACAATTCCAGAATTGAAAATTGATAAAGTGAGGAGAAATTTTACGGATGATGAAAAGAGCGAAAGAACATTTTTGCAAGGAAAATTTATTAACGTACACCATACTTTACCTCGCAACATCCAGCTTCATCAATTTTTAATTCTGATATTCTTTCTCCATGAATCTAAATTTTTCACCGATATGCCGAAAATAAATTTACAAAAATTCTGAATCTGAATTCTGAATCTGAATTCTGATTCTGAATTCTGAATCTGAATTCTGAATCTGAATTCTGAATCTGAATTCTGATTCTGAATTCTGAATCTGAATTCTGAATCTGAATTCTGAATCTGAATTCTGAATCTGAATTCTGAATCTGAATTCTGAATCTGAATTCTGAATCTGAATTCTGAATCTGAATTCTGAATCTGAATTCTGAATCTGAATTCTGAATCTGAATTCTGAATCTGAATTCTGAATCTGAATTCTGAATCTGAATTCTGAATCTGAATTCTGAATCTGAATTCTGAATCTGAATCTGAATTCTGAATCTGAATTCTGAATCTGAATTCTGAATCTGAATTCTGAATCTGAATTCTGAATCTGAATTCTGAATCTGAATTCTGAATCTGAATTCTGAATCTGAATTCTGAATCTGAATTCTGAATCTGAATTCTGAATCTGAATTCTGAATCTGAATTCTGAATCTGAATTCTGAATCTGAATTCTGAATCTGAATTCTGAATCTGAATTCTGAATCTGAATTCTGAATCTGAATTCTGAATCTGAATTCTGAATCTGAATTCTGAATCTGAATTCTGAATCTGAATTCTGAATCTGAATTCTGAATCTGAATTCTGAATCTGAATTCTGAATCTGAATTCTGAATCTGAATTCTGAATCTGAATTCTGAATCTGAATTCTGAATCTGAATTCTGAATCTGAATTCTGAATCTGAATTCTGAATCTGAATTCTTAATCTGAATTCTGAATCTGAATTCTGAATCTAAATTCTGAATCTGAATATGAGTTCTGAATCTGAATTTTGAATTCTGAATTTTGAATCCTGAATTCTGATTCCTAAACCTGTATCCTGAATTTGAAAACTGAATCTGAATTCTGCATCTGAAATTGAATCTAAATTATGTATGAGTATGTAGAAATGAAAAAAAAAACATAAATTCATTCTTCAACACGAGTAAAAAAAACGAGGGTCATAAGATCTTCATATAAATTCCCCCCCAACGCAGTTTCCTGTACGGCTCTGCATTTTGTTGACACCCGGCATGGCTTTAGACACTATAATTTCATAAATGAAATTATAATGTCTATAGGCATGGCGGACTCTGAAGGAAACGCCCATCCGCCATTTGCTGCATTGAAAAGCAAGAAGTGTAAGATATAAACACTGTTGCCGTATTTGCCCCAGCAGACTGAGAAACTGCCCAGACCACGGTGCGTCTTAGTAATGCCTTTTACCTATTTGAGTTTGAGCCGCTTTCAATCAAGCGTGCCGATGGTTTATTGGATAGCGCTTGCAACTTGGGATCTGAAGGGTTTTGGTTCAATTCTCGAGTTAATAAAAATATTATTTTTTTATTTTGATTATCTTCAATTTATAAATGATTGCTGGTGCTGCTGCTTCGAGGCGCCACTAGCAACTTTTTTTTATGCCATAATAAGTATGATATGTATTTGGTAAAGAAAACGGTTTCAACTATTTTGTTTTTTTCCCGTTTTTGAAAGGGTTGTGTAGAAAAAAAAATGCATTCTTTTGAGACTAAAATCATTTTAATTGTGCAGCCCAGTTTCGCAAAAACGTTCTAGACATTTTTAAAATGGCACATACAAATCCACGGACATCAACAGAACTCGTCGAGCTGAGTCGATAGGTACCTATAAAGGTATGTCTAAGACCCATAATTAATGATCTCTCAAATCGACCGATAACCAAACCTTTCTGTTAGAAAGGCAAAAATGATGCCTGATACGTTTTTTTGGGGAAAAGCGAACTGGTATGTAAGGAGCTCATTTTATGTATGGAAAGAATGGTATTTAAACAGTAGAATTTCCAAGATTTATAACACGCTGAAATGGTGCCGTGGTAGCAACCAGAACTTTCACGTTGCTGGTCACGGTTCGAATCTTACTGTTTTTTTATGCTTTTTTTTTACTGAATAAGTAAAACCAACTACAATATTGATGGATAGCCGTGACGCGTGCCCTAGCATGATACCTTTTTTAGAGCTCAACCATGCATAGAGGAAAAATTCCCACAAAAGGAGGGGAAAGTAATATGACTATTAAATGATTAATCTCATTCTGTAAACTAAATCTGAAATCTTATTCTGATTCTAAAGTTTGAATTTTGAGTTACAACACTTAGTCTAATATTTGAATATAAGTTCCAATTTCAAATTCCAGGTTGATCTTTAATCCAAATTCTTAATCAGAATTCTAAATCTGAATTCTCAATCTGAATTCTGAATCTGAACTCTGAATTTGAATTCTAAATCTGTATTCTGAATCTGAATTCTGAATCTGAATTCTGAATCTGAATTCTGAATCTGAATTCTGAATCTGAATTCTGAATCTGAGTTCTGAATCTGAATTCTGAATCTGAATTCTGAATCTGAATTCTGAATTCTGAATCTGAATTCTGAATCTTAATTCTGAATCTGAATTCTGAATCTGAATTCTGAATCTGAATTCTGAATCTGAATTCTGAATCTGAATTCTGAATCTGAATTCTGAATCTAAATTCTGAATCTGAATTCTGAATCTGAATTCTGAATCTGAATTCTGAATCTGAATTCTGAATCTGAATTCTGAATCTGAATTCTGAATCTGAATTCTGAATCTGAATTCTGAATCTGAATTCTGAATCTGAATTCTGAATCTGAATTCTGAATCTGAATTCTGAATCTGAATTCTGAATCTGAATTCTTAATCTGAATTCTGAATCTGAATTCTGAATCTAAATTCTGAATCTGAATATGAGTTCTGAATCTGAATTTTGAATTCTGAATTTTGAATCCTGAATTCTGATTCCTAAACCTGTATCCTGAATTTGAAAACTGAATCTGAATTCTGCATCTGAAATTGAATCTAAATTATGTATGAGTATGTAGAAATGAAAAAAAAAACATAAATTCATTCTTCAACACGAGTAAAAAAAACGAGGGTCATAAGATCTTCATATAAATTCCCCCCCAACGCAGTTTCCTGTACGGCTCTGCATTTTGTTGACACCCGGCATGGCTTTAGACACTATAATTTCATAAATGAAATTATAATGTCTATAGGCATGGCGGACTCTGAAGGAAACGCCCATCCGCCATTTGCTGCATTGAAAAGCAAGAAGTGTAAGATATAAACACTGTTGCCGTATTTGCCCCAGCAGACTGAGAAACTGCCCAGACCACGGTGCGTCTTAGTAATGCCTTTTACCTATTTGAGTTTGAGCCGCTTTCAATCAAGCGTGCCGATGGTTTATTGGATAGCGCTTGCAACTTGGGATCTGAAGGGTTTTGGTTCAATTCTCGAGTTAATAAAAATATTATTTTTTTATTTTGATTATCTTCAATTTATAAATGATTGCTGGTGCTGCTGCTTCGAGGCGCCACTAGCAACTTTTTTTTATGCCATAATAAGTATGATATGTATTTGGTAAAGAAAACGGTTTCAACTATTTTGTTTTTTTCCCGTTTTTGAAAGGGTTGTGTAGAAAAAAAAATGCATTCTTTTGAGACTAAAATCATTTTAATTGTGCAGCCCAGTTTCGCAAAAACGTTCTAGACATTTTTAAAATGGCACATACAAATCCACGGACATCAACAGAACTCGTCGAGCTGAGTCGATAGGTACCTATAAAGGTATGTCTAAGACCCATAATTAATGATCTCTCAAATCGACCGATAACCAAACCTTTCTGTTAGAAAGGCAAAAATGATGCCTGATACGTTTTTTTGGGGAAAAGCGAACTGGTATGTAAGGAGCTCATTTTATGTATGGAAAGAATGGTATTTAAACAGTAGAATTTCCAAGATTTATAACACGCTGAAATGGTGCCGTGGTAGCAACCAGAACTTTCACGTTGCTGGTCACGGTTCGAATCTTACTGTTTTTTTATGCTTTTTTTTTACTGAATAAGTAAAACCAACTACAATATTGATGGATAGCCGTGACGCGTGCCCTAGCATGATACCTTTTTTAGAGCTCAACCATGCATAGAGGAAAAATTCCCACAAAAGGAGGGGAAAGTAATATGACTATTAAATGATTAATCTCATTCTGTAAACTAAATCTGAAATCTTATTCTGATTCTAAAGTTTGAATTTTGAGTTACAACACTTAGTCTAATATTTGAATATAAGTTCCAATTTCAAATTCCAGGTTGATCTTTAATCCAAATTCTTAATCAGAATTCTAAATCTGAATTCTCAATCTGAATTCTGAATCTGAACTCTGAATTTGAATTCTAAATCTGTATTCTGAATCTGAATTCTGAATCTGAATTCTGAATCTGAATTCTGAATCTGAATTCTGAATCTGAATTCTGAATCTGAGTTCTGAATCTGAATTCTGAATCTGAATTCTGAATCTGAATTCTGAATTCTGAATCTGAATTCTGAATCTTAATTCTGAATCTGAATTCTGAATCTGAATTCTGAATCTGAATTCTGAATCTGAATTCTGAATCTGAATTCTGAATCTGAATTCTGAATCTAAATTCTGAATCTGAATTCTGAATCTGAATTCTGAATCTGAATTCTGAATCTGAATTCTGAATCTGAATTCTGAATCTGAATTCTGAATCTGAATTCTGAATCTGAATTCTGAATCTGAATTCTGAATCTGAATTCTGAATCTGAATTCTGAATCTGAATTCTGAATCTGAATTCTGAATCTGAATTCTTAATCTGAATTCTGAATCTGAATTCTGAATCTAAATTCTGAATCTGAATATGAGTTCTGAATCTGAATTTTGAATTCTGAATTTTGAATCCTGAATTCTGATTCCTAAACCTGTATCCTGAATTTGAAAACTGAATCTGAATTCTGCATCTGAAATTGAATCTAAATTATGTATGAGTATGTAGAAATGAAAAAAAAAACATAAATTCATTCTTCAACACGAGTAAAAAAAACGAGGGTCATAAGATCTTCATATAAATTCCCCCCCAACGCAGTTTCCTGTACGGCTCTGCATTTTGTTGACACCCGGCATGGCTTTAGACACTATAATTTCATAAATGAAATTATAATGTCTATAGGCATGGCGGACTCTGAAGGAAACGCCCATCCGCCATTTGCTGCATTGAAAAGCAAGAAGTGTAAGATATAAACACTGTTGCCGTATTTGCCCCAGCAGACTGAGAAACTGCCCAGACCACGGTGCGTCTTAGTAATGCCTTTTACCTATTTGAGTTTGAGCCGCTTTCAATCAAGCGTGCCGATGGTTTATTGGATAGCGCTTGCAACTTGGGATCTGAAGGGTTTTGGTTCAATTCTCGAGTTAATAAAAATATTATTTTTTTATTTTGATTATCTTCAATTTATAAATGATTGCTGGTGCTGCTGCTTCGAGGCGCCACTAGCAACTTTTTTTTATGCCATAATAAGTATGATATGTATTTGGTAAAGAAAACGGTTTCAACTATTTTGTTTTTTTCCCGTTTTTGAAAGGGTTGTGTAGAAAAAAAAATGCATTCTTTTGAGACTAAAATCATTTTAATTGTGCAGCCCAGTTTCGCAAAAACGTTCTAGACATTTTTAAAATGGCACATACAAATCCACGGACATCAACAGAACTCGTCGAGCTGAGTCGATAGGTACCTATAAAGGTATGTCTAAGACCCATAATTAATGATCTCTCAAATCGACCGATAACCAAACCTTTCTGTTAGAAAGGCAAAAATGATGCCTGATACGTTTTTTTGGGGAAAAGCGAACTGGTATGTAAGGAGCTCATTTTATGTATGGAAAGAATGGTATTTAAACAGTAGAATTTCCAAGATTTATAACACGCTGAAATGGTGCCGTGGTAGCAACCAGAACTTTCACGTTGCTGGTCACGGTTCGAATCTTACTGTTTTTTTATGCTTTTTTTTTACTGAATAAGTAAAACCAACTACAATATTGATGGATAGCCGTGACGCGTGCCCTAGCATGATACCTTTTTTAGAGCTCAACCATGCATAGAGGAAAAATTCCCACAAAAGGAGGGGAAAGTAATATGACTATTAAATGATTAATCTCATTCTGTAAACTAAATCTGAAATCTTATTCTGATTCTAAAGTTTGAATTTTGAGTTACAACACTTAGTCTAATATTTGAATATAAGTTCCAATTTCAAATTCCAGGTTGATCTTTAATCCAAATTCTTAATCAGAATTCTAAATCTGAATTCTCAATCTGAATTCTGAATCTGAACTCTGAATTTGAATTCTAAATCTGTATTCTGAATCTGAATTCTGAATCTGAATTCTGAATCTGAATTCTGAATCTGAATTCTGAATCTGAATTCTGAATCTGAGTTCTGAATCTGAATTCTGAATCTGAATTCTGAATCTGAATTCTGAATTCTGAATCTGAATTCTGAATCTTAATTCTGAATCTGAATTCTGAATCTGAATTCTGAATCTGAATTCTGAATCTGAATTCTGAATCTGAATTCTGAATCTGAATTCTGAATCTAAATTCTGAATCTGAATTCTGAATCTGAATTCTGAATCTGAATTCTGAATCTGAATTCTGAATCTGAATTCTGAATCTGAATTCTGAATCTGAATTCTGAATCTGAATTCTGAATCTGAATTCTGAATCTGAATTCTGAATCTGAATTCTGAATCGGAATTCTGAATCTGAATTCTGAATCTGAATTCTGAATATGAATTCTGAATCTGAATTCTGGATCTGAATTCTGAATCTGAATTCTGAATCTGAATTCTGAATCTGAATTCTGAATCTGAATTCTGAATCTGAATTCTGAATCTGAATTCTGAATCTGAATTCTGAATCTGAATTCTGAATCTGAATTCTGAATCTGAATTCTGAATCTGAATTCTGAATCTGAATTCTGAATCTGAATTCTGAATCTGAATTCTGAATCTGAATTCTGAATCTGAATTCTGAATCTGAATTCTGAATCTGAATTCTGAATCTGAATTCTGAATCTGAATTCTTAATCTTGTAAATCTCATTTTGATTGTTTTGCATCACACGGTTTTCAACATTGAAATTTCTTTCATCCAAATTTTTTTTTATGATTTCGGATTTTACAACTTTTAATAGTATGGTTTTACCCCTAAAAGTATGCAGCAAACTTAATTTCAGAAAAATTGTGAAAAAAAGTTTTCACAAAACAAAATCGTGTTTTCATGCGTAATGATCTTTAAGTCATCGCAAATTTATCAAAAACTGTGCAAATTGGTATTCTTGGAGAAACAATTCCAGAATTGAAATTGGAGAAACAATTCCAGAATTGAAAATTGATAAAGTGAGGAGAAATTTTACGGATGATGAAAAGAGCGAAAGAACATTTTTGCAAGGAAAATTTATTAACGTACACCATACTTTACCTCGCAACATCCAGCTTCATCAATTTTTAATTCTGATATTCTTTCTCCATGAATCTAAATTTTTCACCGATATGCCGAAAATAAATTTACAAAAATTCTGAATCTGAATTCTGAATCTGAATTCTGATTCTGAATTCTGAATCTGAATTCTGAATCTGAATTCTGAATCTGAATTCTGATTCTGAATTCTGAATCTGAATTCTGAATCTGAATTCTGAATCTGAATTCTGAATCTGAATTCTGAATCTGAATTCTGAATCTGAATTCTGAATCTGAATTCTGAATCTGAATTCTGAATCTGAATTCTGAATCTGAATTCTGAATCTGAATTCTGAATCTGAATTCTGAATCTGAATTCTGAATCTGAATTCTGAATCTGAATTCTGAATCTGAATTCTGAATCTGAATCTGAATTCTGAATCTGAATTCTGAATCTGAATTCTGAATCTGAATTCTGAATCTGAATTCTGAATCTGAATTCTGAATCTGAATTCTGAATCTGAATTCTGAATCTGAATTCTGAATCTGAATTCTGAATCTGAATTCTGAATCTGAATTCTGAATCTGAATTCTGAATCTGAATTCTGAATCTGAATTCTGAATCTGAATTCTGAATCTGAATTCTGAATCTGAATTCTGAATCTGAATTCTGAATCTGAATTCTGAATCTGAATTCTGAATCTGAATTCTGAATCTGAATTCTGAATCTGAATTCTGAATCTGAATTCTGAATCTGAATTCTGAATCTGAATTCTGAATCTGAATTCTGAATCTGAATTCTGAATCTGAATTCTGAATCTGAATTCTGAATCTGAATTCTGAATCTGAATTCTGAATCTGAATTCTTAATCTGAATTCTGAATCTGAATTCTGAATCTAAATTCTGAATCTGAATATGAGTTCTGAATCTGAATTTTGAATTCTGAATTTTGAATCCTGAATTCTGATTCCTAAACCTGTATCCTGAATTTGAAAACTGAATCTGAATTCTGCATCTGAAATTGAATCTAAATTATGTATGAGTATGTAGAAATGAAAAAAAAAACATAAATTCATTCTTCAACACGAGTAAAAAAAACGAGGGTCATAAGATCTTCATATAAATTCCCCCCCAACGCAGTTTCCTGTACGGCTCTGCATTTTGTTGACACCCGGCATGGCTTTAGACACTATAATTTCATAAATGAAATTATAATGTCTATAGGCATGGCGGACTCTGAAGGAAACGCCCATCCGCCATTTGCTGCATTGAAAAGCAAGAAGTGTAAGATATAAACACTGTTGCCGTATTTGCCCCAGCAGACTGAGAAACTGCCCAGACCACGGTGCGTCTTAGTAATGCCTTTTACCTATTTGAGTTTGAGCCGCTTTCAATCAAGCGTGCCGATGGTTTATTGGATAGCGCTTGCAACTTGGGATCTGAAGGGTTTTGGTTCAATTCTCGAGTTAATAAAAATATTATTTTTTTATTTTGATTATCTTCAATTTATAAATGATTGCTGGTGCTGCTGCTTCGAGGCGCCACTAGCAACTTTTTTTTATGCCATAATAAGTATGATATGTATTTGGTAAAGAAAACGGTTTCAACTATTTTGTTTTTTTCCCGTTTTTGAAAGGGTTGTGTAGAAAAAAAAATGCATTCTTTTGAGACTAAAATCATTTTAATTGTGCAGCCCAGTTTCGCAAAAACGTTCTAGACATTTTTAAAATGGCACATACAAATCCACGGACATCAACAGAACTCGTCGAGCTGAGTCGATAGGTACCTATAAAGGTATGTCTAAGACCCATAATTAATGATCTCTCAAATCGACCGATAACCAAACCTTTCTGTTAGAAAGGCAAAAATGATGCCTGATACGTTTTTTTGGGGAAAAGCGAACTGGTATGTAAGGAGCTCATTTTATGTATGGAAAGAATGGTATTTAAACAGTAGAATTTCCAAGATTTATAACACGCTGAAATGGTGCCGTGGTAGCAACCAGAACTTTCACGTTGCTGGTCACGGTTCGAATCTTACTGTTTTTTTATGCTTTTTTTTTACTGAATAAGTAAAACCAACTACAATATTGATGGATAGCCGTGACGCGTGCCCTAGCATGATACCTTTTTTAGAGCTCAACCATGCATAGAGGAAAAATTCCCACAAAAGGAGGGGAAAGTAATATGACTATTAAATGATTAATCTCATTCTGTAAACTAAATCTGAAATCTTATTCTGATTCTAAAGTTTGAATTTTGAGTTACAACACTTAGTCTAATATTTGAATATAAGTTCCAATTTCAAATTCCAGGTTGATCTTTAATCCAAATTCTTAATCAGAATTCTAAATCTGAATTCTCAATCTGAATTCTGAATCTGAACTCTGAATTTGAATTCTAAATCTGTATTCTGAATCTGAATTCTGAATCTGAATTCTGAATCTGAATTCTGAATCTGAATTCTGAATCTGAATTCTGAATCTGAGTTCTGAATCTGAATTCTGAATCTGAATTCTGAATCTGAATTCTGAATTCTGAATCTGAATTCTGAATCTTAATTCTGAATCTGAATTCTGAATCTGAATTCTGAATCTGAATTCTGAATCTGAATTCTGAATCTGAATTCTGAATCTGAATTCTGAATCTAAATTCTGAATCTGAATTCTGAATCTGAATTCTGAATCTGAATTCTGAATCTGAATTCTGAATCTGAATTCTGAATCTGAATTCTGAATCTGAATTCTGAATCTGAATTCTGAATCTGAATTCTGAATCTGAATTCTGAATCTGAATTCTGAATCGGAATTCTGAATCTGAATTCTGAATCTGAATTCTGAATATGAATTCTGAATCTGAATTCTGGATCTGAATTCTGAATCTGAATTCTGAATCTGAATTCTGAATCTGAATTCTGAATCTGAATTCTGAATCTGAATTCTGAATCTGAATTCTGAATCTGAATTCTGAATCTGAATTCTGAATCTGAATTCTGAATCTGAATTCTGAATCTGAATTCTGAATCTGAATTCTGAATCTGAATTCTGAATCTGAATTCTGAATCTGAATTCTGAATCTGAATTCTGAATCTGAATTCTTAATCTTGTAAATCTCATTTTGATTGTTTTGCATCACACGGTTTTCAACATTGAAATTTCTTTCATCCAAATTTTTTTTTATGATTTCGGATTTTACAACTTTTAATAGTATGGTTTTACCCCTAAAAGTATGCAGCAAACTTAATTTCAGAAAAATTGTGAAAAAAAGTTTTCACAAAACAAAATCGTGTTTTCATGCGTAATGATCTTTAAGTCATCGCAAATTTATCAAAAACTGTGCAAATTGGTATTCTTGGAGAAACAATTCCAGAATTGAAAATTGATAAAGTGAGGAGAAATTTTACGGATGATGAAAAGAGCGAAAGAACATTTTTGCAAGGAAAATTTATTAACGTACACCATACTTTACCTCGCAACATCCAGCTTCATCAATTTTTAATTCTGATATTCTTTCTCCATGAATCTAAATTTTTCACCGATATGCCGAAAATAAATTTACAAAAATTCTGAATCTGAATTCTGAATCTGAATTCTGATTCTGAATTCTGAATCTGAATTCTGAATCTGAATTCTGAATCTGAATTCTGATTCTGAATTCTGAATCTGAATTCTGAATCTGAATTCTGAATCTGAATTCTGAATCTGAATTCTGAATCTGAATTCTGAATCTGAATTCTGAATCTGAATTCTGAATCTGAATCTGAATTCTGAATCTGAATTCTGAATCTGAATTCTGAATCTGAATTCTGAATCTGAATTCTGAATCTGAATTCTGAATCTGAATTCTGAATCTGAATTCTGAATCTGAATTCTGAATCTGAATTCTGAATCTGAATTCTGAATCTGAATTCTGAATCTGAATTCTGAATCTGAATTCTGAATCTGAATTCTGAATCTGAATTCTGAATCTGAATTCTGAATCTGAATTCTGAATCTGAATTCTGAATCTGAATTCTGAATCTGAATTCTGAATCTGAATTCTGAATCTGAATTCTGAATCTGAATTCTGAATCTGAATTCTGAATCTGAATTCTGAATCTGAATTCTGAATCTGAATTCTGAATCTGAATTCTGAATCTGAATTCTTAATCTGAATTCTGAATCTGAATTCTGAATCTAAATTCTGAATCTGAATATGAGTTCTGAATCTGAATTTTGAATTCTGAATTTTGAATCCTGAATTCTGATTCCTAAACCTGTATCCTGAATTTGAAAACTGAATCTGAATTCTGCATCTGAAATTGAATCTAAATTATGTATGAGTATGTAGAAATGAAAAAAAAAACATAAATTCATTCTTCAACACGAGTAAAAAAAACGAGGGTCATAAGATCTTCATATAAATTCCCCCCCAACGCAGTTTCCTGTACGGCTCTGCATTTTGTTGACACCCGGCATGGCTTTAGACACTATAATTTCATAAATGAAATTATAATGTCTATAGGCATGGCGGACTCTGAAGGAAACGCCCATCCGCCATTTGCTGCATTGAAAAGCAAGAAGTGTAAGATATAAACACTGTTGCCGTATTTGCCCCAGCAGACTGAGAAACTGCCCAGACCACGGTGCGTCTTAGTAATGCCTTTTACCTATTTGAGTTTGAGCCGCTTTCAATCAAGCGTGCCGATGGTTTATTGGATAGCGCTTGCAACTTGGGATCTGAAGGGTTTTGGTTCAATTCTCGAGTTAATAAAAATATTATTTTTTTATTTTGATTATCTTCAATTTATAAATGATTGCTGGTGCTGCTGCTTCGAGGCGCCACTAGCAACTTTTTTTTATGCCATAATAAGTATGATATGTATTTGGTAAAGAAAACGGTTTCAACTATTTTGTTTTTTTCCCGTTTTTGAAAGGGTTGTGTAGAAAAAAAAATGCATTCTTTTGAGACTAAAATCATTTTAATTGTGCAGCCCAGTTTCGCAAAAACGTTCTAGACATTTTTAAAATGGCACATACAAATCCACGGACATCAACAGAACTCGTCGAGCTGAGTCGATAGGTACCTATAAAGGTATGTCTAAGACCCATAATTAATGATCTCTCAAATCGACCGATAACCAAACCTTTCTGTTAGAAAGGCAAAACCATGATGCTTGAAATTGGTATACCTACATTTTTCAGACGAAAGTAATGAGGAATTGTGTTCTGTCTAGTAAATTTTCTAAAAAAATTCGACCCTTTCTCCAACTAGTTTGATAATTACAAAATTTTACAAATTCTTTACAAAGTGTTCCGTGTTCTAGATGGCATGAATTTGTTACAAAACACAATTTATTTAGAAAAAAATTTCAATTTTTGTCTTTTTCCATCTTCTCCCCTTCATTGTTTCAGATCGTTGACGACGACGATTGGACACCGAGAGATGTCAAATCAGTGTCCAGCACGGGACCGGATTTCTGCTTAAAACCACCAATATAATACTTACAAAAAAAATTAACAAACAAACGCAAATCATCGTCACCATAAAATAATCAAATTTTTGCGATCGCAGCAACTATTGCTTCGTTTTTTCGAGAACAGTTTTCCAAATTCAGTGAAGCGCAAATTTTCTAGCCCCTGAACCGTTTTATTCTCTGTTGAAGTGTTGTTGCGTTTGGAGCAGTGTAATTAGAAGAAAAAAATATAGAAAGAAGTTTTAAAATCATTCAACATTTCTAGAAGAGTGGCTGCATTATCTTCTAGTGAAAGTGCACCAGATATTGAAAAAAAAATACCCGTCCCGCTTGTTAATGTCACGTCGCGAAAAATCAAAGCAAGCCAGTTTCTAGTTGCTAGTTTTTAGTTTAGAGTTTTTTACACCTATCGAAGCAACCTCTCGCAGATGTTCTTCGATGTTATTCCAACCGAAACCTGAAAGCTAAAAAAAAGTACGGGGTGGCCATGAAAAATCTGGCTGGATCTCGGATTGTTGTGTTGAGCCACAGCTGCGCAGAGCAGAGAGTTGCCGAAGCCGCCGCCGTGCGTGAATCCGTTGCGATCGTGAATTTCGTTTGCGTCACCGGACGACCCACCGTCCAAACTAGTTCCTGGGGCCCCAGTCAATGCCTGGCCGCACCTGGTGCGTGCCCGTATTGTGCCCCCGTAACGCATCATTGTTAGCAGGTAATGCACCCGTTCTGATTTGTTTTTGATTTCATGTTTTTTGGTTTCTGATAGTAGTACACAAGAAAACTAATAAATCCTCTGAGGATATTTTTAAAATCTTATCAAGAAGATACTCTTTGATTCTTCGGAAATTTTTTTTTAAAAGTTCTGAGAACAAAATTCTCCGGAATTTTGCTTTTAGTACTTTAATAAAATTGTTGACAAAGATAACCATTAATAGAACGTAAGAATAAACATATTTGAGACCCTCAGAGTCGAAAAGACACTGGTAAAAATCTGTATCTTAAAAACATGTTAATATGTGCAAACATTGTTGAATTTGAGTTAATAATTCTGAAAGATTCTTCATATTTAAAACTACAATTGATGTTTTCTTTTTTAGATTTTTAGAATTTTATTTTCATACTTATATGTTTGAAAGAAAACTAAAAAAATTTCGGATACATAAATGGAAAATGACCAAACACCACAACTTTCAAGTGTATTTTCTCGAGATAAGCTTGCATGCACTTATACCCCTTTGGCTCTAGAGGCCTCGAAAAAGTAATTTTTTAAAATCTAGATGTACAAGTTTGCTCAAGACATAAACATATAATTTCTAAAGAGGTTTGACATAAGAATTTCATAAATATTACACTAATTTCAAAATGTTTTTTTTTGCAATTCGTTAATGTAAAGACACTGAATAAAAATTTTTGAACATCAATTTGTTTTTAACATAGTGCTTATGCTTATGATGCATACACAGCCAGATCTTGTCAGCAACCCGGTGAGTAGCAAAAGTACTTCTACCACTCATTTAAACAAGGCCGGGCCCACTGTGCAGTATTGGACGCCGAGACAACTGGAACATAAGGGAGAAAGAAACGTGGATAACAGTACCATACGTTCCTATGTTTATTCGATATTCATTTGTTGAAAGCATAGACGATAAAATATTTCTATGTTCCTTGATTTGGATCTCGGAATTCTTCCTTCGATGAGGTTTTACTGCATTAAAAATCCAAAATGTTTCAAAACAAGAATTAAAGAAAAAATATTCTTAAAAAATTCTGTGTTTTTACCAAATTAAATTCTGACTTTCTGTGAATTTAACCATACCATAGACATAAAATTTTTAATTTTAGTAACCTGTACAAAATTTTAAAAATCTGTAAAATCTGTGCGTTTTACTAAAATTCTGATTCTGTGACACAGATTCTGTGTTGAAAATTTGCTCAAAATTCTGTGAAATCATATATTTTTCAGAGATTTCCGCAACCTTTATTTCTGAAACGATATGACAGAGCAAAGAAATGATCAATAATGTACTGAAATGTTTAGGATCGTTGAACCCTTCTTAGAGATTTCAGTGCCAAAAAATGAAATAAAATTAAAATAAAATATACAGGTGATTTTTTTTGTTATTTTTACTTGACATCTTATGTATGAATTGTTTTTTGCAGATTACGTTAACTTATTGCATAGAAAATAAAACACAAAACTCTTCGAATATTCTTTCAAAACTCGCTGGTTTTGGGAAATGTTAAATTTCCGCCTTTCTTCTTTAAATGCGGCAATTCATCGGTAAATTTGTCTTTATTCCAAGCATTGGAGCATGGGAGCATGGAGAATTCTTAAAACAAATCGTTATCGATTTTTGAAAAGGGTCAATACGCCAAGACCTCTGTTTTGAGAAAAAAAACGCATTTAAAGTTTGAGAAAATATAATCAATTGCCTATTTCGCTGTATCTAATTATTATTCTCACTGAGTATAATTTTCCGTGATTGTTACCATAAAAATGAATAAATTGGATATTGGCCCTTTCGTTTTCTCATTTTGTCTATTCGCCAAAATGTGAGCACCTTTTTGAAATCCAGAATGACTGTTCGCCTTTTGGATCACTCACCGAATAAGTGATATTTAAGCCAATTTCAGCTTGAAAGCAGCTACAAATACTTAAACTCAACATAATTGGCGGCATCCATAAATTACGCAACGCAAAAAATGCACTTTTTTGACCTTTTATGTCACGAATCGTAACGCTTCGACGTACCCCCCTATGAAAGTTACGTAACGCTGAGAATTACCCCTCCCCCCATCTTCTTATGTTTTTAAATACTGATTTTCGAAGGTAAAAATAAATTTTAAAATATTTTTTTTTTCAAAGTTCTGCAAAACGGAATTAAAATCTATCCAAATTGCTTCTTAGTACTTGTTGATGATAACTCTCTGATAAAAGAAATTAATTGTCTTATTACGAATTGCTCTGTTCTTGTTAACTGATGATCAACTTTGTTTACTTTATTTTGTCCTAGGAGCATAACTTGTTATGCAAAATATACTCCACTTAGTAATATTCGTCGAAATAATATTTTTTTTTTAAATCAGTTGAGAAAAAATAGTAATATTTCCGTTTTAAGATTGGATTGAATTCTCGGGGGTAAATTTACCTAATATTAGGTTATTTCTCGGGTATCCCATACGCATTTTATGGAGTCTACCTCAGAATCTTTAAAGAGGAACGGTTGCAAGACATCTTAAAAGCTGCAATTAAACTGATTTTTTTTAAGGAAAATATCGTTACGTTACGATGAGCATACCTCCTGCCCTCCTCTATGTCACAATTCGTAACGCTCGAGCTTACTCCCTCCCCCATAGGAGCGTTACGTAATTTATTGATGCCCCCTTCGCGTTTTTTAGCACATAATCATGCGTAAATCACTATTATTGAGGTTTTTAGACGAAATCGACTTGAAAACATAAGAATGCCCTTTGTTGATTCCGAAATTACTATTGGCCTTTTTGTTCGCGATTTGCAGGAGAAAAAACCTTGACAGACGAAAAAAAATAACGTTTCGCCCGTGAGATGAAGGGAGTGAAAGAGCATCGTGATTACACATTCATAAAAAAATGCTTTTCGCCTTATTTAAAAAATCAAACGAAACTACACTAAAATCAAAAAATTTAAAAAGAGGATTATTTTTTCAGATGTAAAATAGAAAGTATAAAACGGTTATGCTAGTAACTGAGTTTGTTTGAAATTGTGTATACGTCCTTTTCAAAAATCGATACCGGAATAAGGAACGAACTAACCGAATTTAAAACAGTAGAAACCATACCAGCTGCTGGCAAAATAATTGGTCATTTTTAAAAGCTGCAGGTTAGATCAGATGATTTTTGATATCCATATTTATATTTTTGATATCCATATTTTTGAGACGTGGGTTGATTTTATCTTTATTAGAAAATTTTGTTCACTTCATCTCGTGAATATTTTTATGGAGAGGATGGTCTGCTGTGAACAGTTCGGCCTGCTCATATTTCACACGGAAACCCATTCCGCTTAGCTTTTCACTTTCACACTTCATGTTTTCATGGCAATGAAAACATTTTTGAGTTTATACCTAGCGAAACATTCACTTTACCAGTATGATAATTGCTGTTCTGTGATAGCTCATTTAATATACTTTTCCGGTATTATCCGAAGTAATGTACAACACCCCAAAACTCTTCTTCTGAGGGGAAGCACTTCATTTCACCCAATCTTAGATTATCGAGCTTGTGTTAAAGAACTTATCAATGTCGTGCAACTCTTTTTCTCAACACGAACGCAGGCATTAACCAACTGCTGATTTGACTTATTTTTCATCCTAGGTATCTTAATCTCCAAACCCTTCAACTTTTCTCAAACTTTATTTAATCTTTACGAGATAACATGCAAGGCAAAATAAAGTTTAAAAGCTTTTTGCATTTGGGGGATTTGATTCTCCGTACACCACATTCTTTACCTTAAATTTCACTGTTCCTGAATACGCTTAACGGAAGGTTATTCAAATATTACTATTGGCCACATTTGATTTCACCCACCCAATCTTCCGATCAACTGTAACATACGATAACTGGTAAGCACGTCCAGTGTTAACTGCATGTTATAAACTTCATTGAAAACGCAGGTTTCAGTGGTGGAATAGAGTTTATCTTTATTTTGTTTTATTTAATTTTTTTTTGGGATTTTAAAATGAGTTTATCTTTATTATTTTTTTTGCAAGGATTTTCATCCATTTAGGTGATTCATGCCGAAAGTTTATCTTTATTCGTTTTGTTCGTCAAGTTGTCTATTGTCTCACTCTCTACTTATCACCTTCCCTAACCGGGAAAGTACTCATTTCTGAATGAGTAAATAAGAAACTACTCATTTTTGTGCAAATATTCTGAGTTATCCACTCAGAACATCTGGCAACACTGCTGAGTTACCACAAACTCAGTTTGAGTAGTTCAATTTAACTGTGTGATGATGCAAACATTTATACTGCCATCAACATCACTAACATATTGTTCGGCAATCATCAATTGCGAATTGCCCTAAGCTGGACCTATCCACTTCTGCGCAGCCCGGTTGCGGATCCTGAGACTCCTCCCGGCCGTCAGACGTTAGCTCACGCTTGCTAACTGCAGCGGGGCTCGTGACTGCATCGAGAGTAACCCTCTCGGTCCACGAACTTCTCCGGACTCGACCTCTGGCGAAACCTCCTGTCTGGCCTGGGACTTCTCGCTGGCTGATCTCTGCGATGGCGGTTGTGGTCTTCTGGCTGGTGACTGGCACCTCGACCCGGGCTGGTCTTTCTGCGCTGGTTACTGGAGAAATTGCTAAACGCAAGTCTAACCAACTTGAGGGTCCCCCTCTCACTAACTCATTTTCCAATTTTCCATACGTATCTGGGTCTGCTGAAAACGCAGGTTCACTTTTTGGTAACAAGTTTCAACGAGTTTTATCAAAATTTATTCACGTTTATCTTCTTTTCACAATTTAAAGTTAAAATTTTGAAATTTTTCGCGACGCGAGGAAAAAAACCCTTCGTTCCAATACGATCATCGCCTACTCTTCACATAAATTTGTTTTCCAATGTAGTTGTAAAAAATCTTTAAAAAAAATCTTTTTTTAGAGCTAACAGAAAATGTTTAATTTTCTTACATACCTATTAAGGCTCGCAGAAGTAAGGATTTTTTTTTTAAATATACACTTATATGATCCTTATCACCTCAGTTATTATAAGGCTTTGCTTGTGTCTCAATCAAATTCATTAAATATCCCAATTTTGATTTATAATTTTGATTCAAGAAAAAATCTCCAATCTACCATTTGAACTGAGAAAACAAATGGTGTTTTTGATGATTCTCAAAAAGTGACCAATTCACTTTAAAATGTTTTTTTGTGTCTTTCTGTTCATAAACTTTTTATGCAACTTTTTTTTATGCATATTCCTTGAACTTGTGGAACAGTGTTTCGAATGTCCGGAAGGGCTTGTACTGAATAAAACAAAAAAAGCTCACACAAGAAAACTAGAGAATGTTAAAAAAGTATCAAATAAAATTAAAAAAAATCTTGGGAACGTAATACCTATTATTTGAATATAATTTTTTTTAAATATTCGCAAATTTATCAGCTTTTTTCCGAAGAAGCAAAAAGTACCTAAACTAAAACTAAATCAATATCCTGAACCAGATCTCGATTCTTGTTTTTCTTTTATCCCGATAAATAATTTAGATTGAGCATGAGATCCTAGATAATTTTTTTGGATCCTGAACCTGATCTTAGATCCAGGTTCATGATTTCAAATGTTGGATCTTGGTCATGTCACTTAGATTATTATTTCGTGTCCCGATTGAGCGCCCTGATTGTGGATTACAATCATCATGCAAGACGTTGATCCTGAACTGATCCTTTCGGATTATGGTGCTTATCATGGAAATTAACCACAGATTCTTATCCTGAATCTTGATCTTAGACCTTGCTCTTGGGTCCTGATCCAGGGTTCTGGGTGCACGTTCATATCTAAGATTTTGAATCCTGATTTGACTTTAAGATTCTTAACCCGGATTACGATCTTCAACTCTGATCGCAGATTCTTGTTAATCAACGCGGATTTTGTTCTTATTCCAGAATCCCGGACCCTGATCTCGGATTCTTGCTGATCCTGGTTCTAGATTCAGATCCACAACATCTTCTTATTCCTGAATATTACTATCAGAATCCGTTCTTGAACCTGATCCCGGATATTGATCCTGATCTTGAATCTTGAATCCTGATCTCACAACCATCGTGAATCCTGATGTCGGATTCTGATCCTGAATCTGTATTTTGGATGCATATCCTGGACCTTGGCCTGACCCTCAGTCCGAATTTTGAGTACTTGAACCCGATCCTAAATCCTTGGGCTGTAATCCTGATGAAGAACCTGAATACTGACCCTGGACCCCGTTTTCGGATCCTGTTTGCGAGCTTTGATTACGTGATCTGAACCTGATTGCAGGATCCTCATCCTGTCGCATCCCTAATGCTGATTTGTATCTCTTAAACTGATATTAATTCTATACCCAGGATACCTGACCAATCTTGGAACTCGTAAATCTTGATCATGAAACCTGATCCTTCCTTATTCTTATTCTGATTCCAGATTCGTGAAGATCCTGACCCTGGAATCTGTTCTTGATTTTGATCGTAGATCTTGGATCCTGATCCCGGATTATGTTCTCTTTTTTATACTATTGGATGATTCATCCCAAGATTATGTTCCCAGATCTGAATTCTTGATTCAGACCTAAGATCCTGATAACGATTTCTGATCTCGATGCGCACAATCTTTTAATTTCAGAAATTTGATTTCATGTTTTTTTAAAGATTTGCTTCAATTCATTATTTCTTTATACTATTGTCTAAATAGTATAAATCAATTTATATACATTTCCATTTCGAAAATCAAATTTCTTCCATACACCATGCAAAATAGAGGAATAACATTGATTTTCGAAATTCGGAAGAACCTTAGAATGAATTTACCGTGGGACGTGTTTCTACGTCAAAAAAGTGAAGTATATTCCAAACTTCACCAACTGAAACACCTTGGTACTTTTCCCAATTGATGACTTAAAACATGAATAGAAAAAAATCAATATTTTTGACAGTTACTAACCCTCGTAGACATTTCACGGCAGCAGGTAGCCATATCATGCCAAAATTTTCGCTGGAATGTAGGTAACCCTTCTAGGCATATTGGATTGCACCAGGGCCGTAGGAAGAACCGACTCATGGGGGGGGTTTTGGTGACTAATTTTTACCTATGATTTTTTGTCCAACAACACACGTATAAAAAAAAATGAAAACAAATTATGTTTGTAACTATTTATATGATTATTAATTTTTAAGTACTCAATAATAGTTTTCGTTTAAAATTGTTACTTAAGAGAAGACACAAATGCCACAAGGATGGTAAAGTGTCATTAATAAAACCTTAAAAATGTAACTTTAGAAAAGTGATCCTTAGCCTAAAGGGTGGTCTAAATTATTTTTAATGAAATCTCTACAAACAAAATTTGAAAATTGCTTTCATCGAAGGATAAAATTTTTGATTTTGTATAAAATTCTGGTAGATAAAAGTTATTTGATTTGAGCATAAAATAAGATATTTTAGGATAGTCTTCAATTTCTTAAAAAAAATACTTATTCTATTCTGAAATCAAACAAGCCCAATCTTCTTAACTCTTTTGCAAATTCCAAGATTTTAATCTTTGATGAAAATAAATAATATTATCCTAAAAAAAATTAAGATATAAAAAATTTTTGAATCAAATTTGCTCGATGCAAACTTGAACTAAATTTATGATTTTAGTTTGAAATTTGGTTTTTAAAAAAGCTGCAACATTAATAATGTTACATCGGAAAAATAAAAAAAAAATTGTGCAGATTTTTTAGACGAAGATCAGGTACATGTTTCCTAATCAGGAAATATTTTACATAAAGAATCAATTCTATACTAAAATTCCTGTGGATGATTTTTTTTTAAATAAAGTTTGGGATATTTTGCATGAATCAAAACTTTACTCAAATTCTTCTTTATATTTGTGATTTCAGCTGAAATGTGAGTACAAACTTATTCTGATTAAACATTTTTGAAATCTGGAAATTGAATTGACTAGCAAATTTTTAAGTTTATGTTCTTTTGAGTTTCACAACAATTTTATGTTGATTGAAAAACTCATTCACCAGCTAAATCTTCTTCTGAATTTTAAATCTGAATTAAAAAATTGAACTTTGAATCTTTTTTCGAAATGTATAAGAAATACGATTCCCGAAACTTAATTCCAGATAAGAATTTCATCAGCCAAATCTTAGAGCCGTCATTCATGAATCCATTATTTAAATTCTGTAGTGCTGGTTTAATCTTAATTCATTATTTCAATTATTTATTTTTAATCTGTTTTGTGAATTTCAATTTCAATGTTTTCAATTTTGGATCGCCACTTAGAAGCTTTAAATGTTTATATTTTGTATTAGAATAATGTTTAAGAACTTCGAATTTGAATATAATATAAATTTCTTCTTTTTCCATATTCGGAAAACTTTTAAACAAATATTTAAAATGCATTTGATTTTCGAAAAACATGATTCAAATTTGATATGAAATGCAAAACCGAATTCGAACATAAATTTCAAAGCAACTTTTGATTCTCAATTTCTTATGATTATTCGAACTGAAAATCAAGAATCCCAAACTTGATACAAAATCAGAAATACGAAAATATGTAGAAATACAATTTTGGATATAGGAATATGGAACCAGAACTTCCAAAATGGGTTTCATTTAAAATTTAATAGTCAGACCGGAATTTATATGATAAGGTTGCCAAATTTCCCGGTTTTAATCGGATTGGCCCGGATATTTAATATAAAAATTGGGAAAAGTCCGGATTTTGGCCGGGTTTATTCTCATTCTCATTCTTAAATCAAACTTTAAAAAAAATGTGCTGTAATTTCTTTTATTTATGAGTTCAAATTTTTTGCAGCAAGTATCAAAAAATTTTCATGATAGGTTTTTTAAGTTTTTCTAGATTTTTGATGAGTAATTCCTAGGTTTTGACCGGTTTTGCCTGCATCTGGTCGACAATTTTGAAAGCAAATACCCGGATTTGGCCTAGTTTTTATATAAAACACGTGTTGAAAAAAGTCTGACACTCTTATTCTATGAACAAGTGAGAAAATTTTGAAAAACTGTAACAGAATTTTGAACGTGAAATGGGTTTTTGTGGTTTTGTATTAGTTTATAGTTCAGATAGATGAATATCTTTGCTCTTTCATCATAATCTGATAATGAATTTAAAATTTTGAGTATAGAGTAGGATACCTCGCTTGCTTTTTTGGACCCTCATGGGGGGGGTTTAACCCCCAAAACCCCCCCCCGTTCCTACGGCCATGGATTGCACTTTTTCCATTCCTTCCTTCCTTTCCCAACAGCAAGCAGTTATGACTTGGTTATTTTGAAAGTGGAACACTTCACTGGATGGTTGAAAATTTCTTCCCACTAATTAATGGGTGCTCTAATTTCAGCCTAATCGATTGCCCGATCAACCGATTAGAGATTGTCATATCCGGGGGAACGCCGCTGCTGAAATTTTAATGAGTTCTTAGTGAAAGAACGTTGAAAACGGGAGGAGTAACGGGGTACAGATAATAATAAAAATTAAATTTTGAGGCGCTAATAATATCGCTACATACACACTATCACACGTCTTCAGTATTTCATGTTTGCAAGCAGTTGAACCTAGATCTATAGATCTATATATCTACAAAGGAGTTTACTTATTATTCTCGGCTTTCTATGGTCTCACTCATATTTTTTAAATACTCGACGTTTTGACCATTATTTGTGGTCTTTCTCAAGAACTTACTTATCTGTCTACTGCACTAACAATGTTCTACCTAATTATAATTTAATAAACTTCTTGTTCTCTTGAGAAAGGCTACAAAAATGATCGAAACGTTGGAAATATCAAAATTAAACGTTGTTAGATTAACTCCAGGCAGTAAAATGCCGAAAATGTTAATCCGGTCGAAAACATAAATCTAACCTAAAATTATGAGGTTTTACTGTTTGAAAAGATTGATATTGTAACTTTTAACTTTATATTGATCACTTTGTAAAAGCGTCAAGACTAGTTTAACTTTACATTATCGAAATCTTGCTTCGAGAAAAATGTTCAACAGGATTGTGGAAGAGATATTATTTTCTAGTGGATATAAGGAAGAAACCCGCTGGTGGGTAAACGAGGTGATGGAAAACTGGGAGCGGAAGTGGAATTGCCTTGTACTTTTAGCATTTCATTTTTGTTTGGAACTATCTAACCCGGTGTGCTTTACCTTGCCCTGGGAAATTTTTCTCGAGGTGCCCCTATGTGTATTATATTTAAAATATATATAAAGGAACTTGAGATAAGTTCAGTATGTTGCTAGATTATATATGGTTATATATGGGCATTTTCAGATATCCAATTTTAAAATTTAGGAAAGTTGCGGTTAAGCCCGTTTACCGAAAATCTTAGAAGAAAGCCTATTTTTACCAGATTCATTCACATTACTTGCAAAACCATTAAAAAAACGGGAGTTGAGTTATTACCTATATTTTTTTTTTATTTTTGTGTCAAACGGCAATCTGACAAGCTTAGTGTATTGAATTGAAACAACAATTATGTCTGGTGTCTTCAAACAATAAAAAGAGTTAATCTTTCTTATAACTCTGATTAAAGCTGTTAAATGCAAAATTCATTCCAATCTATTTAATGACTCTATCATCACCAAAGCAGAAATTGCAAAATTTATTATTTTAATCTAAATGTTTTATTTACATACTTACATATTAATTACATAAATATTGGAAAAAGGGTATAGAGTGTTTAAATCTACGCAAATTTCAATAATGATCGAAATGCTAACAATAACTTTGCATTTTTCATACTTATGCTTTTAAAGTGAGCATTCCAGATTGTTCGGTTCAATTATTATTCCAGTTCCTGTTATTCGAGATGTCGTAAAAATCGTATTTTTTAAACGTGGAATAAATATTTCATATAAAACAGAAAGTGATTCGTTAGTAGCTCCTAAAACATTTTCTTTATTTGATAAATAAGAGAAAGTGATGTATTATGTATTGTAGGCATCCCGAATTTATTCAGACATGAATGGGTTTTCAAAGTAAAGTGGACTGAGAGAAACATATAATCTGGCTCAAACAGAAAACTTAAATTGGTCTAATTTTTTTAGCTATCTTTATCTAAATTGTTTTAGGTTGTTGACAAGTTTTGGTAAAAAATAAAAATTAAGTTGGTCACTTTATTATAGATTTTTCTTTCGAATAATCACTAGGTTTTCGTACCCTAATGGTTCTCGAGTATGTCAATCATATGTATATCTTTATTTGGGAGACCCCCTCGCCCCTTCCTGGTAGGGGAAGGGGTCTCAAACCATAATGAATACCTGCCCCTCAATGCTCCACCGTGCTAAATTTCACGCAAATCAGTTCAGTAGTTTTCGAGTTTATAGAAAACAGACAGACAGGTAGACAGAAATTCATTTCTATGTAGATACTAGCTGACCCGGTGTGCTGCTACACCTTCCATAAATAAATGAAATGTGTGGAAATATTTTAAATTCCAATTAATTTGTTTATCATAAATTAGGTTTCGATATCTATACAATGAGAGCTGCAACTCTCCAATAAGAAGATAGGCCTCGAACTACCATAGAAAATTATTTTTGTAACCAAATTACGTCACATGTAACATTTAGCTCCATTTGCTTGTTGAGTTTCCGAGTGATAAAAAAAGGTTAAGAGTCTCTTTCCTTCTTCCCGTTTCCCTTCTGAAAGAGAGAGAGGATAGGGGATCTAAAAACATTAAAAAACACATTTCTCGAAGACAACTAAAAACTATCCCATGCCAAATTTTGTTTCATTTGCTGGATTAGTTCTCGAATTATGTAATAAATTGTATAGGAGACCATTCGTTTCTTCTCATCTCCCCAGTGAAAGTAGGGGTGGGTCTTAAAACGTCGTAGGAACATTTCTTATACCCCAAATCTCTAAAAATTCTATTGTCAAATTTCGTCTCATTCGTATGATTAGTTTTTGAATTTTAGTTATTTCGTCAATCATTAGTAGGCACATACATTGTTGATTTTGCTTAAAACTACACAAAAATATAAAAACCACTAGGTTTGTAAGCTCAATGATCTAAAATACTCTTTGAATATATGCCGAAATGTTGTAGGGTCAATGGCTTCACAGTATTGATTATAAGAGTTCATCATGCTGTTGATTGGCCCAGTTTTTGAGTATTCTATGCGATGATTATTTAGGGCAAATATACTACGGTTTTTAATTCGTCTTGTAGGCGCACGAAAATTTAATTTGGAAAGTAGTTCTTCGGCATCAACTCCCTGCGAAACAAAGAAATCATTGCATATTCTCGCCGTTTTCTTAGTGTTTGGATTAGGATCGGTCGATCTTGGATCGATATTTGCAAGAACTCAAATCGATCAAATCGGTTTATTTTCGATCCGATCTTTCGATCTTTTGAAGTTTTTCTTCTTTTATGTATTCCGGAGATTATGGGATTGAGTTTCGTGCAGAATTTTTATAAAATCTTTCCATCTTGGCTGGGAATAGGGCCGATTGGTCGATCGTCCTATCCCAACGTTCGCCGTTGTCCGTTTGGCGCAGAATTCCCCTATTAAGACCGCATGCAAAAGGAACAATGGCGGAGTTCCAAGTCGTTTGCCACCGCACGATATCGGACTTTTTCACCGATTTTTTTTTGTTGTATTCCGGGAGGATTTTTCGATCCCTCGTATTAAAAAGGCATGCAATTTCATGCAACTATAAACTTTTACTTTTCGCTTAACTTTTACAATTTATAAAACTTATATATATATAAAACAAGCCAGATCGGCGTTCGCGCACAGACCAATCGGCTCCAGACTCGGGTGGCAACTGGAGATCACGAGCAGGTTGGCTGGGCAACAATAGGTCGCCGTCGGGTGGCTCGTTAGCACTAGCTATCGCTTTTCCTCCCTCCTCAGTCCATCTCACAAAATAATCAAATCCTCACTCATCAATTCCAGGGTTGTGCATTCGCACGGTAAGTATCAAACACATCTGAAAGACTGCTTTTCATTATTGGTGCTTCTATGCCACTAATATTATCGAGACCGAGTTAATAGATAGCGTTTTTGACCTTTATCCTGTCTATAATCTTGAGGAAATCCTATACTTTTATCGAATGCTCAAGTAAAAGTAAATTCACTATAACGGACACTTGGAAACTTACTCAGTCTTAAATGAAGCATCTAATGCATTTTACTCAGCTCAAGATTGAAGTTCTTATCGAAACTTTCAAGTTCCATAGTCAAAGCTCGGTAGGAAGCTTATTAGCTTTTGAATTAAAAGTATTTCTTAAAAAATAAAGCGGTATTATTATTATTATTATTTTAATATTGTCTCTACTTTTAATGAATATTATGATTGACAAATTTGGATTATTGAAGAATTGAACTTGAGCCTTCCAGGTGATAGCTGATCGCGTTACCTTTATACCATGACCGTGTTACCGTGATGAACTAACACATCCGTGATGAGCTAATCAACATGCAGTGAGCCTCATATGATGGAAGACGGTGGGATGCCTAAAATAGCTTACGGATAGCATATAACAGATATTTTTTGTATGATGATTCAACTCTTTCTTCATGCATACCTGGACGAGGAGACCACACAATGCTTCAATATCCCAGAATTATGCAAATATAGGAGACCCCCTTCCTTCTCCGTATGTCCCCAGTGGAAGTAAGGAGGGTCCCAAATCTTCATACAAACATTTTTCGTACCAAAATGAGCACACATGTCGAATTCGGTTCCATTTGCTTGAAAAGCTCTCGAATAGTGCAAAAATTGTATGGAAAGGGGGGCAGCCCCTTTCTACTTCCACAGTGGAAGAAGAACCAAATTTGGTTCCATATTCTTGATGACCCTCTTCCAAGGCGAGGGGTCTCAAATTCAGGCCTACAATGTCCTCATCTGTCAATTTTCACGCAAATTTGTCCAGTTGTTTTCGAGTCAATACCTAAGTAACAATTTAGGTTTTAGAAGAAATTTCGTGCCAACTTTAAATCAAAATTACAAAACCACGTTTAGTTATTTAAGAATCTATAAAACTTCAATACAACGGTAAGTAGCTCAAAAGTTATTTAGCAAACAATAAGTTTTTCATAGAAAGCCGCTTTAGGCTTGATTATTATTATTATTAATGTTTATTAAAGACCCTTTAACAATTGTAATATTTAGGCTTGATGAGTTTTTTTTTCTAAATCGTTGGAAAGAATCTTATAAATATAAAAAGTCTAAAGGCCATCTGGAAAATATGTTAAAAAGAACAGTACTAGCACCTTATGAAACCTTTATAATTCAAGGAGTGTAAGCAGCAGATAATAAAAATAATTGAACACAATTTTTCTAATTATTCGAAGATTTTTTTATTCACTAGAAATTCTATCACAATGCTCTGATGTTCTTAAGAGACTGTTTAAAATGTTCATGGATTACTTTCACTGTTATATTATCGAATAACTACAATTATTACTGTGGAAACTTACGGTTTCCTCCGGAACTGCAGTAAGCAGCAAACTTCTGCTGCCACGAGCAGAACCAAAACATTGTTCAATTCGCAATCGAGAACAATAGATCAATGATTGCTGATGACAGGTGAAGATGATAAACGCGGTACAAATGTTTACATCATCACATGGTTAGGCGAGACTACTTAAATTGGGTTCGCAGTAACACAACAGTGTTGCCAGATATTCTGGGTAAGAATATCAAAGTACTCATTGAGAAATGAGTACTTTCCCGGTTAGGGAATATAAGAAGTAGAAAGTGACAATTAGCTATCGCTAATTAATATGGTTGTATTCTAATGACTTCACTGACGAAACTGAATAAAGAGAACTCTATTCTACCACTGAAACCTGCATTTTTCAACAATTACGAATTAGGACAAACTTTGGAATGTTTATCATAAATCTAACAAATCAAATCAGGGAATTCCATTAAGGTTTCCACTCTCAGCGGAACATTAAAACTATGCAGGAAGCCAATCCTTTTTTTCTGACGGGCGACGAGGTCAATTTCATTCGTTGCTGTCCATGGCAGATGCAAAAACACTTATTTCACCTTTTGCCACCGAGATACATCTTTTTGTTTACATTTTGATCGACAACTGCATAATTTTCTTGTATATACCCTTTAGCAGGCCGAATTGCCTCTTACAAGCTTTGTTTGGCCCATTTGTTTCATATAAAAGCTTTAAAGAGGCCACAATCAGTTATTAAGAAACATTTTTAAACCCGAAGCTACTTGTGAAGACCGTATAAGAACACGGATGCTTTAAAAAGGCTTTTATAGATCAAATCAAGTTTGTATCCAGGTATTCCATTACTTTTATAAATGTTTCAAGTTTTCAGATATAAAAATGTTTTATAGCTTGTTTTATAGTGCCAAATAAAAAAGCAATCATACAAATTTATTGCTGATTCTAAGATTGGCTTCATAGGACGCTTGAAGCTGTCCTGCAGATAAGTTGTGAATAGATTTCCAATTAAAACATTTTAAAATAGTTAACGGTATTATACATCACTTATAAAACGCCTTATAAAAATTATAAAATACTTACTTAACACACACGAAAATTATAAAACCTATTCTATTTTTGTGTGCTACTTGGGTAGTAACAGACATACAGGAATCCATTTTTATATATTAGGTATCAGGTATCAGAAAAGGGTTAGGCTTAAAAGCGGCGCGTTATCCAAACAAACGGGAAAATTGTGCCTAGCCTTTTTTTACAGATTTCATCATATACCTGAGAAATATGAAAACCTATAAAAAGGATAAGAAAATAAATTCAATGTACATATTAAACATGGCATGTAGCCTATCCACATGGGAATTCTTGACAAAATATGGCATAAAGCCTATCCACATAGGGGTTTCAAGCATTTGCGCTTCTTGAAATTACATTGGAAATGATTTTTTTCTTTATAACTTTCTTATTTAAATTTAGACATTCCAATGAAATTTAGTCAGACAAAAAAGGGCAATCACACACTAGGTGGAAGGAAATATAGGTAGTACCTACTACCTAGGAATCATAGTAAAACCAAACAGGAGATTCATTACGCAAAGTTTGTATTTTTTTACAGACCAGTTAGTGCTCTGGTCAGATAGCTACTATGAGTTTCTTTAAGTGAAATTTAAAATGCAGCTTCGAAAAGTGCATAAGTAGGTGAATTTTGATACATAGTAGAGATGTACCGAATAGTGGTATTCGGCGAACGGCCGAATACCGAATATTGACCTTTTCAACTATTCGGCCAAACGAATATTCGGCCGAATATTCTATTGAGTTTTTAATAAAAAAAAAAACTTAAGCGATTATCTCATTGCTTCCTATTTCTTCCTTATTAATACCTCTCATATTTTTTAGTCGATACTTTGTAACCAGATGATATTATCAGATGATGTATTACAAGGTATTTTTTAAATAGAGGTCTTTCAGATTTTGAAAATGTCACCAATAACTGAAAATATATCAGATGACTCGTCGCTTCTAGGACGTTTATCACCAAAGAGATTGCGTTCCTGTGAAATCTGGGATGAAACGTGTCGAAACAGATGCCAAGCTTATTGAAATTGCTTCTGATATTGAATTAAATGAAGGTCGAATTTGAGCAAGATATCTTCAAAAAAGTTGTTGAAGAAATAGACGATCTTTAACTTTAAGCATACAATACTTTCAACCACACGTATCCACACGGTCAGGCATTCAGGACGATTTTTGAAAAAAAAAATTAAATCCTTTCAAAATTTACGTATATTTTGAAATTTTAAAAAAATCGTTATTGAACACAAAATTAAAAAAAAAAACTTAAAGAGGAATTTGAGTTTTTCATTTGATTTTTCAAATAATTTGAATAAACCTGAGCAAAACTAGGGAAGTTTTAAACAATATCTGGACATCCCGGCCAGATTTGACTTATCTGGATTCTTTTCTGGATTTATGGGCAAGCCGGAATATATACAGAAAATCTGGAATAAACTATAATCAAAGTATAAAACGATACCGTCTAGCATGTTCCTGCAAGATCTTCAGTGAAAGATACGCGGATACACCTTAGATGTTTTACTGAAACCATGTTTTTCCTTTTTTATAGGAATTTAACCCATTAAGGTCATTCTTCCTCGTAAATAACTGCTGAAACCATAAGTTTTCAATGATTACAACATTATTTTTGGATATTTTATGAATTATCCAAAAAAAAATTGAAAAATTTACAAGTCTGTAGTAGATATTCGGCCTATTCGGCCTATTCGGCCGAATACTTAGCTCAACTATTCGGTGGGCCGAATATTCGGCTTAACGGTTTTTCGGCGGTATTCGGCGCCGAATATTCGGCCGACCGAATATTCGGTACATCTCTAATACATAGCAATCCGATGTGACAGCAATGCTTTTTTAGAAGCGATTTTAAAGCCTTTGGCTATCTGTACAGTAACAAGTAGTTTTGAACATTATTTTTAATTTAAGCGATATTTACAAAAGCACATGCGATTGCACGAAACCAGTGCAATAAATTCCAGAACCAGGACTGGCGTATGATAACGAAACATCAGAAAATGAAATGAGAGGAGAGTCAACTCTTCTAAGCCATACATTAAACCATTCTAAAGCTAAAGTGAACTTGTCACATGTGTCAATACAAGAGAAGTTACACATATTTGGTGAAACAGCCATAACTGTCGACATGCGATATTAGTTTTGACTTCCAACTAGATGCAACAATAAATTTGAAAGCCTTTCGGCTACCTAAGAAAAAAGCATATTTTTGAACATTTGTTACTTAAAAACGACATTTGTACGGCTTGCATGATTGCTGTACCAGGTCGGTTTTCTTTAATTAAATATCTTTTTCTGAAAGGCCATTTTCTTCCACTTGAGGGTGTTTTCAAACTGAAGATAGAAGGCACTGGACACTTGTGTTAATACAAGGAAAATATGAAAAATTCATTTGATTTCAAATATTAGCGATGTAATTTATGTAGGTAGATCAAATTTTTATAAGATTTCAACTTAGCCAATCTATACAGATTGCCAAAAAAATAAAGAAAATTCCATTGGGCTGTAAGCGATGTGTACATAGAAGTGATTTTCATTTAAGAATCACATGTGTAGAGATTTTATTGTAAGAATTACCAAGAAAGCAAAGAGATTTGTTAGATAATAGATCATTTTCAAATTGGCAAAACAAGAAAATAAATATGGAAGGATACAGCTTGTACAAATGCATGTTTGGCAATACGCAATATTGGCATATCCTCACCGAGAGAAAATAGGTCAAAAAGTTCAAAAATATCAGCAAGAATTCAAAACCGATTCAGATTCAAAACATTAGCTTACACAATTCCGAACTGAAAACAATTCTGAAATCAGCATGTTATTATTGACCATGACCTATTTTCTCCCCCCCCAGATACAACCTCATTGATTTCCTATAGATAGAAATATGAGATTAACGGATCTGGGAAGTACTGAATAAGTCGCCTCGTATGACGTGGACCAGTATCCCAGTGGCAGTATTCTTTAGGCCGCTGCCACACAGCCTAATTATACATCATTTATAAAACGCCTTATAAAAATTATAAAATACTTATTTAACACACACAAAAATTATAAAACCTATTCTATTTTTGTGTGCTACTTGGGTAGTAACAGACATACAGGAATCCATTTTTATATATCACTTAACTTAATGGTCCCGCGTCGATTCTCCGGCGCATAGGGCCGTGGTAAAATCTAAATCTAAATGGTAAAGATATATATACATACATTTACATATTCTAAGTCTTGAAAGGATATCACATAGTTCCACAAAGTATGTTGTAAGCTGACCAATAAGTCATGAATTATGAATTTGACGTCCCTCATAGTAACTTAATCCTGTTCTTGTGAATGTTACAAGTTACATACTTATTCATATATTTTTTTCCCCTTCTCTCCTTTACTCCACAGGCCTTGGAAATCTGAGGCTCTCATTGTTGGCCATATAGACAATGACCGACGACCTCGATTCGATATCTGAGGAAGAACGTAGTTTGTTCCGTCCTTTCACCCGGGAATCATTAGCCGCTATTGAAGCACGCATCGCCGATGAAAAAGCAAAACAGGCCGAGCTGGAACGGAAGCGAGCCGAGGGGGAGGTAAGAGGACCAGAATTCCAGATTTCTATACTTCGTCAGTCGCCGATCATCTTTTTTTTTCTGTTTTCTAGTCTTCAGTAGATTGCTGCGTGCTTTGAATTTGCTGTATTCTTCTTAGATATCTTTTGTTCAGAAATGGTAGAGACTGAAAACAAAAACTTTTTTCATTTTGTTCGGAAATGTTTGAAGAATGTTGTTTACAGTTTAACTGTGGAGTCTACTGTAAACCTACTGTTAATTGAACTGTTCGAGATCTTATATGGTCAATAGACTGAGTCGATTTGGGGTCATTTTTGAATTTCTCAAACCCTGGGGTCTTAAAAGCTTCGTTTTGGTCCAAAACTCATCCATGATTTTTTGCAGAATTTTTAAGTAACGTTTACATGAGTAAATTTGAACTTTTAGGTTTGTATGGGAAAATTGAATATTTTGTACTGAAAAATCAACATCATTTTTGTTTCTTCTGTGGAACCGAGCCTGCTCATGGTTTTTGTGCCAATTTATAAATTTCTTACAGGAAATTTTCCGCTGAACAACTTTGTCGAATATCATAACTTCGTATCTTTTTAGACAAAAAAGTTGTCAGCTCATTAACAGGTGTATGTCTTTTGGCATTGATAAACAAGAAATTCAATTGACACCACTGCTGGGTGCCTAGAGAAGTATTGCAAGACCACTTTTCATGCCATACTTCGTGGGGCACAAGCAGTGGTGTCAATTGAATTCATGGTTTATCAATCCAAAAAGACATACACCTGTTAAACAGCTAATAACTTTTTTGTCTAAAAAGATACGAAGTTATGATATTCAACAAAGTTGTTCAGTGGAAAATTTCCTGTAAGAAATTTATAAATTGGCACAAAAACCATGAGCAGGCTCTGTTACACAGAAGAAACAAAAACTATGTTGATTTTTCAGTACAAAATATTGAATTTTCCCATACAAACCTAAAAGTTCAAATTTACTCATGTAAACGTTACTTAAAAATTCTGCAAAAAATCATGGATGAGTTTTGGACCAAAACGAAGCATTTAAGACCCCAGGGTTTGAGAAATTCAAAAATGACCCCAAATCGACTCAGTCTAATGGTCAAGTCTATCGTTCGTTCACGCTTAAATAGATCTAATCATTTTTTATTAGAAATTAAAAGTTATAAGTCTCCATCATTGAAGATTGTCTCATTTGTGTTTCCTTTCATGCTTGCCTCATAGCTTTAATCAACCCTTTGAATCAGCTTATCTTGTGAATCGATGCCGATTCACTCTTCTTATTACTAGAAAAAAATCAGTAGTAGTACAAAGTAGATTGAAAACTGCTTTCGCTTTGGATTTTTTATCTTTGCATCTGCCCTTCCGAAATTGTAAATAAATAATTTCTGCAGCTTCATTTTCTGGAAAAAAAATATCTGTAAAAATACCTACTTGAAGCTTTGTTTTTGTTTTGTTTATATCAACCTGCCAACTCCTTGTTCATTAACCCTACGCTTTTGTTTGCTTCGAAAAGTAATAGTAAAATAATCAGCCGAGGTTTTCGTAGGAAAATTAGACGAAAATTTGTTCGTCTGTCATTTCGTTAACTTTCTCTCATCTCGCTCATGGAATGTGTATGGTTTATCCTTTCAGTGTAAAATTTAGTTTACATTTCAAACAAACATGATTACACTCGATTCACGTCAACTCTCACTTGTACGCGATTGTTTTGTTTATTTCCTACTAAATATGTACCTAGATCTGTTCTTCTTTCTTTTGTTTTTCATGTTTTTTTTTAAATTTTGATTAAAGTTTATTATTTCAAGAATGAGAATTGAAATTCTAAAATTTTTACTGTGAAGATATTTCATAAAAAAAGATAAAAATGAAAAAAAAAACGTTAAATAAGTTTTGTTATCAAAATTAGAATCAGACTTCAAACCATTTTTTTAAATATTTGTTAGTTTTTATATAAAAAATTGAATAAAATCGTAATTTAAGTTATTTTTCTACGCATGATAACTTTTTTGTTATTTTTACTCTTTCTATAATATTCTTTTTAGTATATCTTTTTAATCAACTTAAGAGTTGTACAGGATTTTCAATGTTATTGGTTATTTCTTATGAGAATCATTATTTTGACAATTCTCATCAAGGTCGTTCAAAGTCCACTCATGAATCGTCTCAATTTTTCATTGAATTGTAGAACATTTTAGCCATCGCAAGTTTTAACTCGCTGATTCGACCAGCTAACTGATTGGATATTTAATTCTTAATAAAAAAAAATTAAAAGCTAACCACTGCAACACCAACACCAAAAATACACATCGAAGCTAGAAAATTCGAAAAATTCAAGCTCAATCAGCCATTTTAATTTGCCGCATATCACCAACTTAAAATAATAAAAAAAACAATGACACTCACATAAAAAACTGCAAACAATCTGGTAAACTCAACAAATCGCTGGCCACCATTTTGTTTTCGTTTTCGAACATTCCGAATGAAGATCAATAGATTTCTAGATGCCGAATGCCTAGTGAATCATCATCACTTTGTTTGTTTGAATGTCGAATACAACATTAGAAAATGGTATCTGCTAAATATTACATCTACATCAGTTTGACAAATTTTACAATCAACAAGCTCTTACCATCATCAAAATCCACCGGATGCGCTTTTCCTTAGCCTGACAGCATTGACTGCTAGTTCAAAAAAAATCGAATATAATTGGATTGAATTAAAAATCTGACCTTTATTTACTGAAATCTCAAAATTTTCTACATAAAAATAAAATGCTAAGAGAAAGTAACGATCTGTTTTCCAAAAATAGGCAAAAAGCTTAACGCTTCCATACTTTAAAAAAACTCAAATTGGATGATGCAAATCTAAATTTACCAAAAAATTAATTAGATCAATCGCTCATTGAACCCATGATCGATAAATTGTAACCGCTTATTTAACAACCATCATCTAGATGATTTATCTTCTTCATTCTACCCATGTATTTGTGCGTTTGTTCTCGACTAGATACATCAGCAGCCAGAGCCAATTTCCAATTGCTGCGTATCACACTTAGCCTAGATCATGACGCCTTAACATTCGAATCTGATGAACCAAAAACGAAAAAAAACCCAAAAAATTGCAATCAGATTGAATCCGTTCAGCGCTAGTACCCTTTTAAATTTGCCTGTTTTTGCAACTAATATTCAGCAATTCATTCAAACCATTCAAAGTATGAAATCAATCTTGTTCTCAAAAAAAAAAAAAAAAAAACGACTGCAATACTAACCCTCTCTTCCAATAAAATACATTTTTTCACAGAATGGTTTTGGTCGGAAGAAAAAGAAAAAAGAAGTAAGATTTCTCTGTCACTATTTCTTAAACTTGAATCTTTCTTTGTTTTACATTTTTTTCCCAGTCACTCTTTTTCCACTCAGTCCTTAGTTTTTTTTCCTTCTCTTTCTCACACATGTCTTTTTATTAGTTTTAGTATTTTTTTCACTTTTTCTCTCACTTCCTCTCTGTTTTTCAACTACCAATGCTCATTTTCACCTATATTCACACAATCTTTCTCTTCATCTTTACGGAGTTTTATGATTTGATTTCAACCTCACATCACCTTACACCAAATTGAGTGCAATAATTAGACGGCTTGTTATGTGATACTTTCCATATTTGAACTTTAAATAATTCATCGAGAGATTCTTTCTAACATCTCCAAGCATGGAAAAATGAAATTCTACAAAAATCAATCATATATGTATTGCTGAAAACCATTTCTCATAATCTTTAAGCCATACGGAACAGCAATATGAAAGTTTCCTTTTTAAATTTGTATGTAAACTACTACACTCAAACTCAAATACACTCAATTCTGAATTTTAGCATTCTCAAAAATAAATTAATTTCTTCAAAGACTCAACAACAATCAAGATGATTTTTTGGATACAGAATGTTATCAGTCTGTTCTTCTGAAGAAATTTCCGCTGCACCTGAACCGAGTAAATCATTAAAGTAATTTGAATACCTAATTTAAGGGACCACAACCCGTATTTAGGTGGAATTTTTTAGAATGCACATAGCAGGGAATCTACTTGATATTTGCATGTTCCATAATCCACGTAAAAAAGTACCAAGTGCTTTTCATGTTATTTTCGATATATGTTCATCTTATTTCCAATATTCTGGTAACGAAAAAAAATCGACTTCTGTCAAAACTTGTATAAATTTTCGATACAAAAAAAAAACTTAACAACATGTGGACACATCAAGCCCTAATTAGGTTCACTTGAGTGCACCAGCTACACCTCACTTCTCACTTCTCACTAACACTGATTCTAGCACAACCTAATTAAGTATTGTATTTCTTTTATCCGACTTTCTAGAAATAACAAAATCAGAAAAAACTTTCGGACATTAGCTGAATATTGATCAATTTTCTTATGTTGGATTTCAAATAACATATTTAGAGTTCATGTGAAACTTGCGCCTTGAATTTTTACCCCGAGCTTTAAATTTTTTGGGCCATACTTTTCAAATCTTGAAACCATGCGAGTCTCTTACGTAATATTCATTTTATTTTCTTGGTCTGTTTTACACCAACTATTCTCAGTGAAAAGACCTGATCCACGAACTTACATATGTTTGAGATTTCCTGCGCCGCCGTTTTAATTAAATTGATTATAATTTTTTGATAGCATTGCGGCGAGATGCAATTCTAATGTAGAATTTTTTAAGACATTGTAAAGAATATAGCTGGAAAGATGAAACAAGTGCGCTTCGTAGAAGAAGTGAAAAGGTGGTGAAGAATGTAAGCGGAGGGCGATTTGTGTAGAAAGCTCAAAACTGATCGGATAAACATTTGCTAGGCTCTCTGTCTGACTATTTAGAGGAGGCGAAGCAATCGCAGCTCCTCTTCACGCAGCCTTTTTTATTTGTTGATAAACCCAGGGGTAAATCCCGGTTTACGGATTGTATTCCAAGGCACGGCGAGCCACTGCGTCCCCCCAGTTTGCTACTGCATGGGTAGAATAGGCAGACTCATGATATATTCCGTGTATACCTCCTACTCCCTAAATTCCACCTGGGGCCATATGTTTTCCACTAGAATATCTCATTTGAGTCTATTCTAATCGAATACTGTGGAAATTCAAGGTATTGTATAGCTAAAAACAAAAATAGGTGAAAAACCATTTTTTTCAAGGTTTTCTGAAAATATTATTTTAGCAAGGTAAATACACAACACTTAGCTTAACAATGTTCTACAAAGTTGATGTGAAAGGTATAATGGACAACTTTGTAGAAGAAACCATGCCTTTATCTTGCTTCTGTAAAAAAGTTAGATTTTGGCGCCACCTTGCAGAGAAAAATAGAACTTGTTCAAATCCATCAATAGATAGCGCAAATATAGTCGATTAACTTTGTCGAAAACATCGATGAGCTACAACGAAGCCTCTGGCCTGCGGTCAATTTTGACCGCAAAAGTGTGGTTCCTGGCCCACTGTGGGCCACAGGCCTAGTTCCCACCTCGATCTGTTTTTCGCGCTAGTGCGCTCCAAGGCAATACTCATTAACGAGACCACTTTCAGCAAAACCTTACGACTCGACGTCTGAAATCTACTCTAACGACTTGAGAACCGACATCTCCCCGCAATGACTCGAGATTCCCACATAAACTTTCTTCTCTAGCGATTCGAGATCTGACCTCTCCTCGTAATGACTCGAGGTGACCACTTATAAATACCCCCCCTCTTGTTGATTAAAGGCCTGATCTCCCGTCTTACGACTCGAGACCCGACCCTGTTATCGTAAAGATTCGGGGTTGACCACACAAACCTCTCCTCCCGAAGATTCGAGGCCTGACCTCTCCTCTAACGACTAGAAGCCCGACCTCTTATCTCCAGGATTCGTTGCAACCTCGCCACGCCCGTCATGTCCGATCGAGAGCAGCCTATCCTAGACTCGCGCCTGGCACAGCACACGTGCAGGACTTAACGCAACGACTCAGATTATTCCCGTCGAAGACGTCATCCTACTCCAGCCAGAGCCACTCTACCCGTGGGTATTCCCCGATCGTGGAATAACCCTTTCCCTACAATTTCTTCTGCGAAGAAAGTAAAGTCTTATCCCCGCAGCTTAGGTCGTTGGGAACCGCACTATTCGGATACTCCCCGAAAGTGGAGCATCCCACAAACGAATGCGGTGCACCCACGACATCCGCTACGCAGAAAGTGTTGCCTTATCGTTGTAGCTTCAAACCGTGGGGTCGGACGCACTCTACTCGACAGCCCCCCGTCGATGGAGTCAGTCTACTCCGACCGTTGTCCGATCTTCTTTATCCCCCTTGGCTGGCAACCCTAGGATTTTTGGCCCGCGGATTTTTCTGCCCGTTGTGTGCCAGATCGAGAGCAGCTTGTCCTGGACTCGCGCCTGTCACGGCACACGTTCGGGATTTTGAACGCTACGACGCGGATTTTTCCCTACAGTGACGACATCCTACACCAACTCGAGAACTTTTCTACCCGTGGGTATCCCCTGATAGTGGTTAACCCTCTTCCTTCGAGGTCCGCTACGAGGAAGGTATAGTCTTATCCCCGCAGTTTCCCCCTTAGGAAGCGGCACTACTCGGATACCTCTCGGCGGTGGGATATCTTACGCACGTTCGCGTCGCACCCATGACTTCCGCTACGCAGAAGATGATGCCTTATCTTTGTAGCTTCGATCAAAGGATCGGACGCACAGTACTCAGGTGCTCACCGTTTGCGGACTGCCGTTGACTCCAGCTCCTCTGAAGGACAGGCGTGATCTGGGTGAACCTATCGCTGACCACATGCCAAGTGTTGGAGTCCGTACACATCCTCTGCACCTCGTTGTTTACTGTAGTGTCGAGCCCGCAAAAGGCTAGTATGTTTGTACGGACCGCCGCAAACTTCGGACAGGCAAACACCACATTTTTGGGTGTTTTCACTACGTCACCACAATCTGGGCAATATGTTGAAGCCACATGTCCAAACCGGTAGTGGTTTACATCATGAAGCATCCATGACCAGTCAGGAATTGCGGAAGTCCACTTGACCGTGTCTTCTTCCGATCAAGCTCCTGATATGCTGGATCAAACGATGAGTTCACCTTCCTTTCGCTGAGCTGTACCACAGGTGCTGCCAGTTGGACATCGACTCCTTGTTGGCGAGATCTTGTACGTTGGGTGTGTCTTTATTGTCGTAGCAGTAGACATCCTCTAGCAAAATCCAGATGGGAATGACGCCCGTCACTACGCAGGCGGTTTCGGATGAGATGGCCCAGTATCCACTGATAACCCGCAGGTTCATCAGCCACTGAACGCTGCTATGTCCCTGCAGGTTACATTGTCTTTCCAGGGCTTGCCTTCAGGCCGCTGCTCCGCACCGCACGATTGACGTGGTTACGCTTGCCGGTATCCTCCTCTTAGATACTACTACGGATTGCCGAGGAGTTCGACATCATCCGTGTGAGTGCGGCCGTGGCCATTGTCGCTCTTTTACACACGTCGTCGACATGACTCGTAGAACTGAGTCTGTACCAAGGCACTTAATTGCGCGTTTGGACACAATCTCGGTTTTGAGGTGAGCAAGACGCAGGCACTTGGAGTGCATTCAGCTTTCCACTTCCTGGATAGATACCGTGGCGAGTAGCTGTACCTCCGCTGTCGAGGGGAGAGGATTACATCATCCGCAAATCCTACGAATTCAGCTCCCGATGGGAGGCTTATTCGTAGGAACCTCGTCGTACGTGATATTCCACAGCGCCGGGCAAAGTACAGACCCCTGTGATACACCCGCCGAAACCTCTTGTGTTCGTAAGCTCTCACCGGCCATATACTATAGTTGGCGATTGTGGGAGTAACTATCAACAAGCCTACACAGATATGCCGGGACCCTCATTTGGATGAGCGACGACGCAATCGCTGTCCAACTGACGCTGTTGAAGGCGTTCTTCCCGTCCAGAGTGACCACCCCGCAAAAATGGAGCCCTCTCCTCTTCGTTAGCCGGGTTCTGTCCGCTACCTCAATGACAGAATGGATGGAGCAAAGTCCGCCCTCACCTTCAGTGTACCTCTGGAGTCGGTTCTGAATCACCTTCTCCAGGACCTTACCCGCTGTGTCCAGTAGACAGATCGGCCGATACGCCGATGGGTCTCCTGGACGCTTACCCGGTTTTGGCAGCAGGACGAGTTTCTGCCGTTTCCAAGTTTCAGGGAACACCCGTTCCGGCACGTATCGTTGCAACGATGTCCGGAACATATCGGGGAACTCCCTGATCGCGGCCTTCACTGCGACGTTCGGAATGCCGTCCGGTCCGGGGGCCTTCCTCGGTTGGAGAGACTTGGCGATCTCGCGAAGTTCTTCCACCGTTATACGCTCATCGGCGCTGGTGTCCATGTCATACGGGACTGTTGGCCAGCGGGTAACATCGTGCTGTGAGAACAGCTAATTGATGATGACTCTCAGTTTTTCCGGGCACGTTTCAGGTGGTGCACTCTCACTTTTAGTTCTGCCCATGACTATCCGATAGGCATCATCTCATGGACAGTCGTTGGCGTTACGGCATAACTGCTTGAAACGTGCCCTCCTTCTTGCATTGATGGCCCGGCGGAGGGCCGATCTCGCGCTTGTGAAGAGTGGCCTACGCTCCGTTCGCTCTTCTTGGGTTCTTGCGTTCTGCATCCTGCGCCTTGCCCTGTGACAGTCAGCACGCAGACCCGCAATTTTGCTCCGTCCACCAGCAGACGGGTGGCCTAGTGTTTTTACGCTTGGCCCCTCTCGACATCACAGCATCGCAAGCGCGAGATAGAACCCTCATCAGTTCTTCCACGGACAGGTTGTTCAGGTTCCTCTCCCAGTGCAACACTTCGACAAAGACGGACTGGTCGAACTGTGTTGTCTTCCAGAGGCGTTCCACTGTCCAAGACTCGCGTCTGCGTACTTGAGCCTAGCCGATAGCGGATCGCGGAGTGATCGCTATTCGTGTAGGCCTCGCTCACCATCCAATCGCATACCAGCCCCGGGCTAACGAAAGTGACATCTAGTGTTGACTCGCTCCCGTTCCAACCCTGGTAGGTACTGGTGTTCCCTATGTTGGCCAGATCCACATTCAGCCATGCCAGAGCTTCTAGAAGAATTTGACCTCTGGGGTTTGTAAGGCGGCTTCCGCATTCATCGGCCCACGCGTTAAAGTCGCCAGCTATAACGACGGGGCTTCTCCCCGTAAGCACCTCTACAATCTTGTCAACCATAGTGCCGAACCTCTCCAAGGACCATCTTGGGGGAGCATAGCAGCTACAGAAGAAGATCCCGTTAACCTTGGCTATCATCATGCTTTCGTGTTCCGTTTCCACCGTTTGTTTGGGGAAACTACCTGTTACCCATATCGCTGTCAGCTTGGCATCATCGTTCACCCAATTAATGCCATTCGCGGCTCTACGGTATGGGTCTGCTACTAACGCGATGTCCAACTTTTCCTCAACTGTCATCTGCCGCAACAGGTGGTGTGCTGTATGGCAGAGGTAGAGGTTAAATTGAACGGCCTCTATGCTCTTGGCGCCCGGGGTGGTATCGCCTGCGCCTTTTTGTAGGCTGGCCGCAGGACCCTGCAGGACAGTCGGATCCTTCGCTCTTTTTTTAGGGTCACCGGGTCTGAGTTCCCCGGGAGACCCTCTCTTAGGTTTGCTGTTTCCGGAAAACTCAAGACCGCCCTCAGTTTGGGTTCCGCGAGACGTTCCACCACAGCTTTGTTCGCTGCGATGAAAAGCTGCATTACCCTGGTAGCTTCTCGCGTATTTCCTTATGGATGTTGGACTTCCCCTTCACTCATTCCACAAGGTCAGCGATGCAAGCCATGGCCGTGGCCAACTATCCTGGAGCACCCGAATCTTGAAGTTCCGGGGAGCTAAGTAGGTCCGCCAGCGCTTCCTGTACTTCATCGTACGGGTCCGCTCGAACCTCGCTCGGTGTTTCCACCGACTTCGTCGTCGGGTCCACCGGGTTGGCAGATTTCTCAACTGGCGAACGCCTAAGGCCACTCAGGCCGAACGGATTCCGGCTCTCGCCTTTATCCGTTCCGTCGCTTTTCGTTTTGTTGATAATTTTGCTCACTTTGAATCCCACGAGTAGCTAGGTAAAAAACGGTCCACTGCACCAGTGACCTGCTTAGCGCAGCAATGACTGGGATACTGTGGGGTGTTTCCCGGTGCCCCACAGGCAACCGTTAGAGACTGGCGTGACTTAACGACCCGCCAGCCTTCCAGGTACATCGGCACGGTTAAGCCTTACACCTTCACCAAATGGAGTCGGTTTCCGATAGTGTTTCCATTATTGCCGTGGTCAAAGTTCGATAGCGAGGGTCTTCATAAAGGGGGATGTAGTTCTCTCGGCCGTACATCTGCATAAAGAAGACACTTTTCCACTCTTCTTTCTTAAATGAATGCCAACAAATCGAATCTCGCAAGAGTTAAACCTGACCGGGAGACAAATTCGGCTACTTTTCGGGTAGCCTGTCTGTCTCCATGTTACAAAGGACCGAGTAACCTTAACTACTGAAACCCCTGTTGTGAACAAGTTCAATCTTTACCAGTCAAACACAGACCCCCGTTACTAGATCAACTTTCATAAATGAAAATTTTGCGTCTAAAAAGAGTAATATGTATGTACCCTTCGCAACCCACGATCTATACTAAGCGATTATACTCTGAATTCAATCTCATGATTGTTTTACTTCCTTTTTGCCAGGTTTTGCTCGAAGACATACCATCAAAAACGCTCGCTTTAAAGTGGCTTAAAAATAAGTTCAACGCCTTCTGGTGTGTGTGATGTCGTTTGCCTGCCTTTGAATCGCAGTAAATGCTTATCAATTTCATTCTCCCGTAAGCTGCTCCCATTAACAGCAGTTCAAATATTTTCTTCCTACATATTCTTCGATCCATAACATTTTCTACCACGAAGGATATTCTTGACCCCATAATTTTATTTTTCTTGTTTCGTCAAGATCCTTTAAACCATATATTGCACATTCGTGTACATCCGAAAACCAAATTACCCATTGTACTATTGACGGATTTCACGCCAACTCGATACAGTATCTGGCATGACCCTCTCAGAATTGAATGAAACTTAGCGTATGTATAGTCGTTAGTCTAGATAATTTTTGGGAAAACTAAGTATGCCAAGTCGCTTTACTATGTAAGATTTTTAAACTCACAAAGTTTCATTCAATTGTGAGAGGTTCAACATCGTGTCGATTTGGCGTGAAATCCGTCTATTCATGAAAAACGTGGAGCAAATAGGTATCTTTTTGGATCGAAATCCCTAATGTACATTGCTTTGAACTTTTGGAAATATGAAATGCATGTGGAGTTTTAACAAAAAAAATCTTATTTTTTCATGTTGGAAGCATTTAAAATACTAATATACGATCTTTTGGTCACATTTTGGTAAATATTTAATCAATGTAAAATAATTCTCAAATAACATTTTTAATTTTTTTATGTATCAGCAAAATTATTTTACTCCATTTAACACATTGACCTAGAACATTATATCTTTGTAAGGATCGCCAATTAAAGGATATGACGGGGGATCAAGTCAATCAGGAATCAAGTTTCCTCATTCTCCTTTATTGTGTCTGCTTTGGTCGTTTGAGTAATATGTCTTAAATATCATGAGAATGATACAAATCATGGATTTAAATCTCATCCGATGAAACGTTAAGGAATTGAATGACTTCAATAGAAGTTTTTTTTGTTATATTTTTAGGAAGCGAGATTTTAAAATTCAACATTATTTATATCTGACTTAAAATGTTCGCCTAAGTAGTTTTGCATTGATTATTTTTGATGTTTCGAGTTGTCATTTTAATATATGTTAAATTTGTTAAAATTAATAAGGCTGTATTGACAGTTTTTTTCATTTACCAGAAATTTGTTCATCGAACAATATACAGATATTTGTATCTCCTAATCAGTCGACATTTTAACTTACTACATCCGACGTTTCGTCATTATATATAGCCTTTTTCAAGGAATGAAGCACTCACGCGTATTTCTTTAAAATAGGCTTAATAGAATGACAATACTTTGTAGAGTAGTGAGAATGACAATACAGTGTAGTATCAATATCAATCCTCCAGAAAATGATTTAATCATTACTGAATCAGTCGATAGGAAAAATATTTCTACAGTTGTTGCCCTACGGGCGTCGCAAAACAACATCAATTTCAGCTATTTTACATTCAACAGAACAAACTCGAATTCCATTTTGCCAATAGCACTTGTTCTACCAAAATATGCTCATAAAGTTTCGTAATGAGAACTGCGAGCATATTGATGATGCGTTTCGCTTTTGGGTACAAGAAAAAAAGGGATACAACTCAAATACTAATTTCGACACTACACCAACCAGCCAGCAGGTATCGAATTTTTCACCACTTCCATTTCCCGTTTTCATTTCCTTTTGTGTGGCTTGAAGCAACCCACTAGCAAAGGCTGGTTCTTCGAAGGAAAAACCGAAAAAAATGCTCATTGGTTCGGCTCGTGAATGGAAAACCCTACCCGGGCCATGAGCCGGAGAGCGAGCGAGCGAGCGAGAGAAAACGAGAATGAGAGATACCAATCGAAGAAACGAACAACAACCAGCAATGAGGAGCAAGGAGATGTTGCAATCGTCCAACCGTAAGGCAGACAACAACGATAGCACACAAATATGTCGATTTTAATTTCCTGTCGGTCCGAAACCGACATTCGGATTAGCAATGTAGCTTACCTGGCTTTCCACCTACGTGTAGTTATACTAGTAGTGGATATCCTTTAGGCAAAAATCCATACATTTCAGTCGGAAGATTCGCCAAGAAGTTGTCCGTGCTTTTGAGACAACAATGTAGGACATTTCGAAAAAGATTTTTTTAAAGTATTTCTAAATTGAGTAGGCTCGTTCTGACAACCATATCTGTCAAGTTATTCCGGTCTTGTTTATAACGAGGAGGCATTACAGCTTCATATGTGGCCAACTTTAGCCAATGGCAGCATATTGACAACCCACCTCACCGAAGCGTAGGACGGAAAAATAAACTTGACTTAAAAAGACACACATACACAAGGTTTTTTTCCGAGAAAAAGACCCAAAAAATCATTTCAAATTCTATAAATGCTCTCGCTTCTTTTGAGAAAGCCATCGGCGGTTTCTTTCTCGTGGGTCCAACGTTCTGTCCCGAAAGTCAGGTGTAACAGCTGCAATGCCCGAAAAAGCAGCACCAAAAGAAGATAGCTACGTAAAAAAAACCGATGGCTCGAAGACGTTCCGGGGAGCATAAACCCATCTTTAAATTTCCCCATACCTCCACTTTTCCCGGGAAGACCACACATGTGTGCCCTCTATCTACTTGTAAGGTTGTTCCTATACACATTGAATAAGTCAAGAAAAGAAGTGTCGTTTCCATATCCGAGTTTCACGTATCCTGCCCCAAAGGAAATTGAAAGATTCATCGTCCTACTGCTGCTGCTGCTACTTCTTTCGAGAAACATGACATGCGGTTTGTGGCCAGGCTGTGGAGGAAAACCCAACGGAAGCAGAGTGAAAGACGAAAAAAACCACCAATGAAATCGAATCGGTCGTGACTCCGGAATCAATTTCACTGAAAACGAGACCGATAGTTGAACTATTGGAATCGAAAATGAGGACACATCGTCCTCCTCACATCTTGTAAGTTATCCCATTAGACTGAGTCGATTTGGGGTCATTTTCGAATTTCTCAAACCCTGGGGTCTCAAAAGCTTCGTTTTGGTCCAAAACTCATCCATGATTTTTTGCAGAATTTTTAAGTAACGTTTACATGAGTAAATTTGGACTTTTAGGTTTGTATGGGAAAATTGAATATTTTGTACTGAAAAATCAACATCATTTTTGTTTCTTCTGTGAAACCGAGCCAGCTGGTGGTTTTTGTGCCAATTTATAAAATTCCTAAAGGAAATTTTTCGCTGAACAACTTTGTCGAAGACTGTAAATTCGTATCTTATTAGACAAAAAAGTTATTAGCTGTTCAACAGAGGTATGTCTTTTGGCATTGATAAACAATAAATTCAATAGACACCACTGTTGTGTGCCTTGCGAGGTATTGCATGACTACTTTTCATGCAATACTTCGCGGGGCACAAGCAGTGGTGTCAATTGAATTTATTGTTTATCAATGCCAAAAGACATACCTCTGTTGAACAGCTAATAACTGGTTTGTCTAATAAGATACGAATTTACGGTCTTCGACAAAGTTGTTCTACGTAAAATTTCCTTTAGGAATTTTATAAATTGGCACAAAAACCACCAGCTGGCTCGGTTGCACAGAAGAAACAAAAATGATGTTGATTTTTCAGTGCAAAATATTCAATTTTCCCATACAAACCTAAAAGTCCAAATTTACTCATGCAAACGTTACTTAAAAATTCTGCAAAAAATCATGGATGAGTTTTGGACCAAAACGAAGCTTTTGAGACCCCAGGGTTTGAGAAATTCGAAAATGACCCCAAATCGACTCAGTCTATTATCCCATGCCCATCCCAAAGTTATCGTCTAGGAGCAGCTCGGAACTGAATATTGGATTGGCTGTTTTCCATTAATATGAAATAAATTTCCAAATTTACTGCCAATATCACTTACCTATCTACCTACCTAACTGGGAGTATGGAGTGGAGTGATTGTGTTCCGTCACATATTGAATAAATTTCTGCGATGATCCTTCATAGTTCGTCTGACTTATCTGGCTGTACTATCTGGTGATTGGAAGAGTACTCGATATTTGCTCTCCTATAAATACTTCAAAAAATGTATGTGTTAATAAATTAGAGGAATCAAAATTTACAGACATTTCATTAGAAGATGTTTGAGTTCTTCTTCCATAATTCCGTGAGTTAGTTCGCTAACTTATATAGGCCTCATGATTGGCCATTGGTTTAAACAACATTTTAAAATAAGTTACTCAAAATTTATGCTTTTTTATTGTGCACTTACCTTTGAACAACTCAATAAGGTAATATACCCAAAAATTGTATTCAAATCCACTCATGATAAACTGATTTACACCTATTTTTACTAATAAACGTCCTTGTGATTGCAGGCGAATAAGAAGTGTGTATCTTTCAACATATATTTCGGTTAATTCTTTTGTGCTCTAAGTTACAAAGTTTTGTAGTGAAGTCATTTTGACTGGTCTTCTTACTTATTATTTTGTCAAATTGTCATAACTACTTTTTCAAGATGTAGGTTTACGGATAACGACAAAAAGTTATTTTTTTCTATATCCTTCTTCCCATACATTTTTTTCTACAGTTAATAGCAAATCGCAGAACCACTTAAATTTACAAAGTTGTTATTGAGCCTAAAAGCCATAGCAAATCAATGCCGTTTTGTGTTTAGTTTTAAAGGAAGAAGGCCATATTTAAATTTCTAACTGAAAATTTTAAAAAATATTTTAGAAAATCAATCTGGCTCCAGAGAGTTAATGTTATTACATTTCTCATTCTCAGCTTACGTATTCAAAACCGAATATCACATAGTATGTAAACTAAATGAGTTGAAAAAAGTTTAACAAATTGCAAATTTTATGAAATTTTACTGTTTGAAACTAATGAAAAAATAAGGAACTATGAAATATTTTATCAAACTATTAAAAAAATAACAAAACTGAGAATATTTTGAAATAATTGAGCTTAACAGAAGAAGATACAAGATAAAATGAAAAAAACCATTTTTTTTAAATAAATATGGACAGAAACTCAACAAGCACAAATAAAACACAGAAAAAAAAATTGAACAAAGAAGAAAACCCAAATAAAACAAACAAAAAATAGCTTTACCTTAGCCTTACGTGAAGACCAAAATGAATATGTGGATGAAATAATGATAAAAACAATTGATGAAAAAAGTAAAAATTTCATTAAAATAAGTGAAATAATGAAAAAATGATAAATAAAACAAAAATATGAAAAAATGAATTAGGGGAAATAAGGGTATAACGAGCACCCCTTTTCTTTACGGAAGTACGTATTTTCTTAAAAACATTTCCATGTGGAACAGTTTTGTAGTTTCTATAGTATTAATTTTTCCACAAAACACTTTACAGAAAAATTTAAAAAATCAACTTGGTTCTTAAGTGACGAAAAAATTATAATTTTTTTTTAATTCACTTGCATTGATTTTGAAATGTGTTTTATCTTTAACTTGTTGACTCGAGGCGAACAGAGCATCATCAATCGCGGCCTATGCTCCTTGCGTAGAATCTAGCAACAATTTTAACTGGATAACGTCAACTCAATTATTGATCAAACAAGTTAACAAAACAAACAAACAAGCAAATAAAATTGAGAGACAAAAAGAATTATAATAAAGAAACAAATTACTGAATCACATTGAAGACAAAAATTTGACAGAAATGAACACATTCAAACATTAATGTTCTCATTTAAAAAGAAATGTGTAGAAAAAAAAATTCAGGAAAATAAAATAAAGAAACAAATAAAAAAAAATTAAAAAAATTAACTACTTTGAACAGACATAAATGAAAATGGAGGAAAAACATAAAAAAATTGAAGCAAAATGGAAAAAAAAATGAAGAAAAAAAAATAAAATAAATGAAAAATAAAAAAAAACTAGCATCAATAAAATTGGAGAAAAAAAGGGTAAAAAAGATCTCGAAACAAAAAAAAATAAAAAATTGATGAAAAAAAATTAGGAAAAAAAATGAAAAAAAATAGAAAATTGGAGAAAAATACTTGGTGAAAAAATAAAAAAATGAGAAATTGCTAATAAAAAATTGGAGAAAACAAATTAGGAAAAAATCAAAGAAAATGGAAAAACTTGGAAATAAAATTGGAAAAAAAGCAAAAATTGGAGAAGAAATATAAATGTGCAGAAAAAATAAAAAAAGGGTGAAAAATAAAAAATGAAGAAAAACACAAAAAAATTAAGAAAAATGAAAAAATGAAAAAAAAAATCGAAAAAAGAAACAAATAACCAAATGACGAACCAGACAATTAGTTAATAAAAATGAAAACATTCATACAATAATTTTCTCTATTTAGATATATGTGTAGAAAAAAATTGAAGGACAATAATATTAAGAGACAAATTTAAAAAAAATTAAAAATAGGAACAAAATTTAACACACATAAATAAAATTGGAGAAAACAATAAAAAAATTTTAGCAAAATTTAAAAGAAAATGGAGAAAAAAAAAAGAAATTGGTAAAACGAGAATAAAATAAAAAAAAATGACAAAAAAAAATTGAAAAATATTAAAAATTAAAAAAATTGGAGAAAAAAAAATTAAAAGAAGAATCAAGATCAAATAAAAAAAAATTGACGAAAAAATAAAACAAAAATAAACAAAAAGGTTAAAAAAAAAATAAAAATTAAAAAAAAATATAATTGAAGAAACACAACTTCAAGAAAAAATAAAAAATGGAGGAAAATGGAGAAAAATATAAAAAATTGATGAAAAAATAAAAATAGCAGTGAAAAAAAAGAAAAAATAAAGAAAATTAAAATATAAACCCACAAACGTAAGAAAACTAGGAAAAATTATAATAATGGACGTGAGAAAAAATTAAAAAAATGGAAAAAATTGAATAAAATGGAGAGAAAAACTTGGAGTAAAAAAAAATTTAAAAAAAAAATTAAAAATTGAAGAAAAAAAAATTAAAAAAATAAAGAAAATACAAATAAGAAATGGAGAAAAAAGAAAAATGGCGAAAACATGAAAAAAAATTGGAGAAAAAATAAAAATGATATTGATATTTTTTTAAGACTTTTTAACCTCAGAGGTCATTTGGGTCGAAAAAAAAAATTGAGAAAAAATTAAAAAAAGAAAAAAACCAAAAAATTGAAAAAAATTGAACAAAAAAGGATAAAAATAAAAAAAAACAAACAACCAAAATACATTCAAAACAAAAAGTTGAAAGAAATGAAATCATTTAAACAATGATTTTCTCATTTGAAAAGAAATGCGTGGAAACAAATAAAAAAAATGGAAAAAAATTAAAAAAAAAATTAGAATTTGAAAAAAAATTTAACAAACATTAATAAAATGTATGGAGCAATGTAAAAAATAGTAAAAATAGACAAATTTGAGAAAAAATTAAACAATTGAAAAAAAAAACAAAATCCGAGAAAAAATAATTGAAAAAACACGAAAAAAATTGAAATACATGGAAAAAATGAAAAAAAAAATGAACTAACTTTTAAACAAAATGGAGAAAAAATCAAAAAACTGGAAAAAAATCAAAGAAAAAAATGGAATAAGAATGGAAAAAAAATTAGAAAATAAAGAAAAAAATTTAAAAAATAAATGAATTGAAGAAAAAAATAAATTAAATTGGAGAAAAAGTAAAAGAAATGGAGAAATAATAAAAGATAAATGTAGATAAGAATGAAAAAAATAAAATTGAAGTAAAAATAAAAAATAACTGTAGAAAAAAAAAGAGGAGAAAAAAAATAGAAAAAATAAAAATTAATTGGAGAAGGATAACAATTTTTTTTTAGAAAATTTAATAAAAAAAAATGAAGAAAAAATAAAATTAATGGAAAAAAAAATAAAAGAATTGATGAAAAAATAACAAAAACGGAGCATTTTTTTTTAAATTGGAGAAAAAATTAGAAGAAAATATAAAAAAATAAAGAAAAATAAAAAAAATGGAGAAAAATTTAAATAAATTGAGAAAAAAAAATTAGAAATAAAAACAAGTGAAAAGAAATAAAAAAAAAATTAAAATAAATTAATTGGTGAAAGAATAAAAAAAATTGGGCAAAAATAGAACAAACGAAGAAAATATAAATAAAAAATTAGAGAAAAACGATAAAATATAAATTAAAAAACAAACTTAAAAAAATGGAGAAAAAATTAAAAAAATACGAAAAAATTAAATTAAATGTAGAAAACATTAAAAAGTTAGAGAAAAAAACAAATCAAAAATTGAAGAAAATATGACAGGAGAAAAAATTAAAAAAAATTAAAGAAAAAAGAAAGAAATATGGAAAAAGGAGAAAAAATTAATGAAAAATAATGGAGAAAAAACAAGACGATGAAAAAAACTTAAAACAATATAATTAGAAAAAAATGAAAAAAAAAAACAAAAAAAAAGTTGGAAATCAATTAACAGAAATAAACCACAAAAATGATTAAAAACTTCAAAGAATGAATGAACAAACACTTATAATATAATGATAATATTGAAAAGTTGAACACAAAAAAAAATTTAAAAAAATAATGTTAAGTCTGAAAAAAAATCAAACATGAAAACAAGTTGCAGGAAAACTAAACAGAAAACTTGAAGAAAAAATTGAAAAAAATGAGAAAAAGTCAAATAAATTTAGAAAAAAATAAATTAAATTATTTTTGACAATTAACTCAAAACTATTTGGCGACAATTTTGAAATATTTAGGGTTAATCTTTTTTTTTAAATTTATTTAAAGACCCTTTGTTTTACATTCTGGTCTGAAAAGTAAATGTTTGGGCCATTTTGATCTGGAAAGTTTTTGATATTTTGATAAGGATTGCTTTTTTATTCGGTCATGTTTATGCCACTGTTTTTTTTCACCACTGCTGTGGATTTTTTTTTTATATTTGTGTGATATTTTGTGTTATTTTAACATAACTGAGCGTACCTCTTGGAACACTTTTGATTTTTTTCTGAGACGTTGTCAGGATATTTAAGTGTCATTCCAAATAATGATAATTTTAAGTCATTTAAGTTTTGATACCTATTTTTTGTTTATGTGCAGTCTTAGTTATCTTTTCGGGGCATTTTAAATATTTTAATATTTCCAATAATTTATGAAAATTATTTTTTTTTGTGTTATTTCTTTGATAGTAAGTATATAAATTACATTTTTGTTTCATTTAAAATGATAGTTCTAAGTCATTTATTGTTTTCAAAACCGTTATTTTTGAAGTAATTCATATGTATAATGTTTTTTATCATTTCAGTGAAGTTTAGACAAAATTTAAAAATAGCTTTGAGAAAATTGTTTGACATTTTGTGATACCTTTTCATATTTTCATCCCATTTAATTGAAAGTTTTGTGAGTTTGTAATTTTTTGTATTAATAAATTGATATTAATCATGTCTTTTTTATATTTTCAATTTTTGAGACATTCTTGGACCATTGTTTGACATTTTTGGGAATTATTCATGGCATTTTGTAAATTTGAATTGTCTCTAAATGATCTCACAAATGTCCCAACATAATTTTAAAGTTGTCAATTTTTTTTTATCAAGATTAACTTAACACTATCGAAAAAATATCTAATTTGTTAACAGATTGTATAAAATCATCCCAAATGTTTCTAAAAATTTGACTTAAATTTATTTTAAATTGATTGGAAATGGTCTCCAAACTGTTACAAATGTTCACAAATTTGTCTTGAATTGTCTTTAATTGTAACAGAATTGTGTCAAAATCTGCTTAAAATGATCTCAAAATATTCTTCAAATGATTCCTGAATCGTCTCTTTATTGTCTCATATTGTCTCGATATCGCAACAATATTCTATTCCAGTGTCAAAATTGTATCAAGATAGTCTCAAAATTGTCATAATTTCTCTTAAAATGTCTCAAATAGTCTCAATGTCAAAATCTCGTTCAAACTGTCTCAATATTATGTCAAAGTCATCTCAAAATCATTTCAAAACCGTGTCTCAATCGTATCAAAATTGTCTCTAAAATGTCTCAAAAAATATCCGAAATTTTAAAAATATTGTTTCTAAGTAGTCTTTCCTGTGTCTCCAAATTATCACAGAACTGATTCTAAATCCACTTAAAATCAGCTTAAAATAGTCTTTAAATAGTTCTCAAATTTACTCAAAATGGTCATAAAATTATCTCAAAGTTGACTCAAAATCTGGCTTGCAATCTCAATATGGTCTTAAAATTGTCTCGAAATTGTTGCTTAATTATCTCTAAATTATCAAAAAATTTGACATTGTTTCATTTTATTTTTCAAATGGTCCTAAACTTGGTTTTAATAAAAAATGAAAAAAGTTTTAAAAAATGAATTGAATAAAAAATTTTAGGGTAAATTAAAGAGAAAAATAATTAACAATATAAAAAGTTATATAAGATTCAAAAAAATCTTATGAAAAATAATAAAAAACTCAGATTCTTTTCAATTTCCTTTAGATATATTAAAAAACTAAGGATAATTTAAAAAAAATCAAACAAAAAAAAAATTATGATAATAATTGAAGGAACAATTTGGGAAAGTGAAGTGATTCAAATGAAGATTTTTTTCATTTGCGAGGAAATATAAAAAAGAGAGACAAAAAACAAAGAAAAATAAACTTTTTTGTCATTTGTTTTTTAAAGAAACTATGGAAAAAAATAAACAAAATACTTAACAAATTGAAGGTGTATATAAGGCTGGAATAAATATCAATTTCTTCTTTTGACAACCCCCCCACCCTTCAAAATTTCCAAAAAACCCGAAGGGGGAAATAAATAAAGTTTGAAGTATTTTATGTAAGTTTTGAAAAAAAAAATGGAATATCCGAAAGATTACAAGACCAAAAAACAAATATTTAAAGATGGGAGTTATTTCACCTTTTATATTTTTGATTTTATTGAATTTTTCGATAAAAAATAACTTGATTTATAGGTTTTGTGCAATGATATTGTACGCAATTTTGTTGCATACAAGCTTTCGTACAATTTATACCAATTTATTTGATTTTCGCATTATTTTTTAATATCCCCTCCCTCGCGATGTTCCAACTCCGAGTAACAAAAGAAGGATTTGAAATTTGTTCCGGCCTAATGGGTTGGAAAATTATTGAAAATAAAAAGGATTATTATTTTACATACGATCAGCCAGTTTCTGCTATGTTGATTACGATTTCGAATATTTCATGCGCGTTTCAAATGATAAACCTTATTTTACTGTTCAACTCATATATAGTGGCTCCAGAGAAAACAACAACAATAAAAACAAAGTTTAGGTCATTTAACAGCTAAAAACTTTTGGCGCTTTTGGACCACTGCTGTGAAGTAGTGTTTTGAGTTTAAATGATTTATTTTTTTGCCAAGAGACATACCCCCTTTGCCAGCTTATAATTAACTTTCCTTGAAAGATACAACGATTCTGCCTTGGGAAAAAAAATGTCCAAAAACATTTTCTTCTAAAATGTTTAAAACTAAATGTTTTCCATATAATTAATTATCTAAACAAACCTTAAATAAAAAAAAAATAATTTTGAATCAAAACGAATTTTTTTCAACTTCAAGACCCTAGCGATTCAAAAATGTCCCATAAACTATTCAATTTGTTATTCAGGTTTTGAGAGCCGATTAAACCAACTTAAGTTATCTTTTTTCTCAAATGCTCTACAGTTAATATGCATATACTACAGCCATTAACGTTAGCAACAAATTGCTAACTCTCTCTCTAGATTGAGCTAACTAGAAAAATCATGCATAATAAATGAGCGTGTTGAAGAGGTACATATTGCAAAAAAAACTTTAACCCGTAAAGTTTCCATGACATTTAACTTTTACCGGTGTGGTACGCTTAATGAAAGGAAACATCAACATTAGCAACAAACATGAACTGAACCCAGCTGGACAGCGGTAGACATCCATCTACATTAGCTCCCCGAATATTTGTTTGGACAATCTATGAACCGGATAGGTTCACTCGCGTTGGAGAAACAACAACGACATCAACGTCAGCTTAAAATTAACTCAATTATCATGCATAATTCATGGCGACAGGAGGGTAGGTTGGATAGGCTGTTCGTTTGACGTTCCTCTTGGTAAAAAAAGTTCACCAGTTGAATACACCAATACTTGTTGACTGGTTCTATCTATCGTTATTTGAATTGGTCATGAACTGCGAAAAAATATGTTGTGAAACATAAGATAAGTGTAAATATTCATATGAAAAATGTTACTTCTATCTTACCGAGCTTTGAAAATGTTGCAATAATTGAGGCTTTTATTTTAAATCAATTTTATATTATCCAACCGAGTGCGTGTGAGCTTTGTTATACCATAGACTGCTGTAAATTATATTTGAATATGATTAAGGATATTTGGTTGAAGAATTCAAATTAATTGCGTGACTTTGAATATTTAGGTTTCCTTTTTTGCTTATGAATAGACCATAAGTTATACAATACTATTTTAGACTGAAACGTTTTATCAATCATTGATTAAGAATTCTTGCTAACGGTTCAGTTTTGCGTACAACTCTTTTTCCGATATCTACTCTGTTTATGTGTATATATGTACCTAAAATGTTATAGTTTATATCTGCTTCCAGTATCAAATATACCATTTTTTATCTTAACCTTGTTGAACAAATGTCTTACAAACAATTTTGACTCTTTACATAATAAAACAGGGATTTCTTCCAACACATGAGAATAAACTTGTCATTGTTTTGTTTTGATTTTGTCATAAAGTCTTTTTATATTCAGTTACGATAACCTAACTGTTTTACTCGATGTAAGTGTTTTAAACATATTTCGTTTTATGTGTTCTCAACTCTAGACAAATACCCAAATCCACAAAAATAAGTCTCCCGATCACACCCACATAAGTTAACACCCCGAAACTCACACCTTAATTTACGTTTATCCTTCTTTGAATCACCATCTCACATGACTCTATCTCACATACACACCCAAACACACACACACGTTCACGAAAAAATTGCCCCCATGTGATTGCCAATTTTGCTAATATGAAAATGTTTTTTTTTTCCTTCTGCCCGTTTTTTTCTCCGTTTTCTCTCATATCTCCTATCTCGGGTTTCACAATCTTGTGAAAACGCTTCTTGTCCGAAATTACTGGAAAATAAAAACATCAACAAAAATGGCATCAAACAGATTCGCTACGACGACGAAGACGAAGATGAAGGTCCACAGCCGGATTCCACACTTGAGCAGGGAGTGCCGATCCCTGTTCGAATGCAGGGCAGCTTCCCCCCGGAATTGGCCTCCACGCCTCTCGAGGATATCGACAGTTACTACCGGAACCAGACGGTGAGTATCCAACCTGCGGGTTTTTCGTTTGGTATGCAAAGATACTTAGCGGGAGATAATGTATGGTTATGAAGGCTGGGCTTAGAGGCGTTCGCCTGGATTGTTTGAGGAAAATTTGAAGCTTGTAAAAATTCGAGTTTTTTTAAATGTAAAAAAATAAGAGAATTCTTGAACTTTTATTTAAATATCTCGACCTGCAAACCGTCAATTTAAAATCACTTTTTGGCATATGGAAGGTGAACGATCATCTGAACTTCACTTTTGTGTATGATCAGCAGTATTGTTATTAATTATTGATAAAAAAAAAGAAACATAAAGAACTTCAAATTAAAATTTAATTCAAAATAAAGATTCCATAATTAATTTTACGGCTATATCCGTGAAATTTTTATGTGGTAATAATCTTAATTCATAAAAAAAAAGATTCCAAGGGGTTATTCATCAGCATCTGTTGAAATTTTAGGAAGTTATGGTTACTTTACTATATACTATATACTCAAACAAAAAATCTTCAAAAAAGTGTGTAAAATTTCAAATGCTTGGATGTAAGCACGTAGAAAATTGGCTTGGAACAGTGCCATCTATTGAGCCGTTCAAAAGTATAAAATCAATTTTTCAAATTCCCAGTTTTTGAAAAGGCGTAATCGTATATGAACTCATCAATAATTAAACTAATGGCGCTCTAAAATAGGCGGGTTTAATTTATTGCTAGATGAATGCAATAAGAGTATCATTTGACGAAAAAAAATTAAGAGGTTGTATATCAGACACAACCATAAAAATTACGTAGAATTACTGCAATTTATTTTTCATTTCACAAAAACATAATTAATTATTTATTACAAATATGTTGCGTTTGAATAATTTTGACTTTTGCATTTTTTTCTTGTTATTGATAGCACAGAGAACCGAGTACTGGCCCAGAACAAAAATGTGCCGAAAACGTGTGTCAGAAAGAATTTGAATTCAAATACGTTAGTATTTCGTTCCAATATTACTCGGCATATAGCCACTAGATGGTGCTGATTACTAAGTGAACGAAAACTAAACGAACTGTCGCGATACTCAATAGGGGTGCCAGTTGTTTTTTGAAAAACTGCTTTCAGTCTTATGCAATTAATCCTCGACTTCCTAAGACGCAATATCAATATCATAATTAAGTTAATTTTTAGAGAGATTTATATTTTCGATTGGAATTGGAATTCGATTGGATGTGAACAAAGAGGGTTTTTTGAGAGATTGCAGTGGAGAGAAATTTTTTTGCATTTGGAATGGTAATGATCAAAATTCCACAACTGCTTCACAAATAGCAACAATTTGCAACAATTAGCACATTTTCACTCTCTCTCTGAGCATCGGTTTCTCTCATTTTAACTTAAACCTTCTTATTCTCTCTAACAAATTGTCTCAAATTACCTCAAATTCAATCATTGGCTGAAAAATTTGTGTGATCATTGACGATTATTCTCCGTTTATCTCAGTCCCCTGGGGTTTTAGCCTAGTCCACACTCTGCAACTCTACTGCGATTTAGGTTGCTGAGACTTCTTTTTGTTTACATTTTGAATTAGACGAAGAGATGCATGTCTCAAATCTCCCTACAAGTATGGGAGACTTTCAGCAACCAGAATGTAAACATATACAAGCCTCATGAACCAAAATCGCAATTCAAGTTGCCGAGTGTGGACTAGGCATTTATGTAAGACAGTAACAAAATCCAAAATGTTACATGATTAACCTTTCCAGATCGTATCCAGGCCGAACAAAACCGGTCATTTTTACCAGAAATCTTTTCAAAATCCGCGCATTGGAATCAAAATTTTCAAATTAAAAACCGGACTAATCATTCCAAATCCGATATTTTTATAAAATTTTATGAGTTGCATGAAACATAAACAAAATAATTTTTCTCGAGACACCTCAGCATCGATCTTATTTATAATTGAAAACAAAGGTTATAAGTTCATCGTTTGTTTTATTGGAGCTTTTGGTTTTGATTTCGCCAAAATTGTGGATATATCCGGGTAAAAACCGAGCTTTTTTCCTCCAAATCCAAACCACCCTCAAAGCACGCTTTCCTAAATTTTTTATCTTTGAAAATCCGCGTAAGTTCGTAAATAAAACCAGCCAATCTGATATAATTACACTAGATACCATTTCTTTAGAGAAATTCATAATCCCAAAGTAATGTAAATCGAATTGTGGCCCAAGATTTTTAAGGAAATATAAAGTTTTCATAAAATTGGCATCCCTTATAATGTTTTGAAATTTCGTTGCCACGTGGACGAAAATGGTTGTTTACATAAAAATTTGCGTTTCACACGCTCCAATTTTCTCACTTATTTTAATTCATAACTAGTTTTACATTTTACACATAAAATGTTAATGTAGGAATCATTCATAGAAAATAGTTGGCTAGAGTTTCAATGGTTTGAATCCTGAAGCTCAAATGATTGTTTTTTACAAGTTCAAATCATATAATCATTCAGTCAATTTTCAATAGTTGTTTTTGAATACTTTTAAAACTTACACAGCAAGCATCAGTTTTGTTTCCTACGATTCAAAACATATTCTGAAGTGTCTGGTGTTCTGAATTAAAATGCATCAGTTTCTAGTAAATTAATCATTGGTAATTGATAAACCAACACACCTTTATGAAACAATACTAACTTTGAATCACTTCTTTTCTAATCAATTAAGGTTTCTTTATTTTTCCTAGATGTTGTAGTTACAAAGGATTATAATTCTCCAAATTTCAGAAAATTTATTAGAAAACTTAACGGTGCGTGGCATTCAGGTCTACAATTTTTTTTCAAGGATTTCTATTTTGCTTCAAAAGTTAAAACTTTCATCTGGAAAATGGAGCCCATAGAAGAAAAAACCAAAGAAGCCTCCAAATTAGTCATAACAAGGTCTTGAACTATGTGTATCTCGGAAAAAGTAAATTTGGTTGACCTGTGTTATCAATACCTCTGTAAAATATATGGGGAAAATTTGTGTTTTTCTTGTAAATAATTTCACATAGTTCATCAAGTTGGATAAAGGTTGCACAGTAAAATGCAAACAAAAGATACAGGTTTTACAGCCATTCTCTGAAAACGTTGGATCGATAGCTTTTCAACTGCAGATCAAGTTAGTAAGTGAACCATCTTAAACTTTGCCGTTTGTATTCATAATAAAACTTTTCTATTATTTAATTTTATTTCATAAGTTCATGCGATGGATGTTAAATAACAAATAATCATTCAAAAACGTTCAGACAGGTTGTATATTAATGCTTGAAAGTGATTTTTACCAAAGCGTGCATATTTAACGAAAATAAACAAATCTTCGTTAAGTTTGTTTTTAAAGACATCAAGTGGCTATATGCTGAGTTACTTTTTTCTTTAAAATAACGGTTGGCATTTTTACACAAGATTTTAGCTCCAGCCCGAACTCTGTTCTCTGTGTCGATAGTGCCGTTTCTAGTCAGCCCTCACTCCTCAACATAGCAACATGTAAATCAAATAAGCACCAGCTCCACCGCCGACTCTCTAAGCATTGTTACACTATCGCAAAAGCGATAGAGCCAAGCCCTAGTTGAACTTGCAAGTATAAAGTTCAAAAGTTGCTGAGCAACTAATCGAATTCGCTAAAAATTTTATTTTATATGCCGAAATTATCTTAGCGCACGCAAAATGAAGGCAAAGTTGAAAGCATAATAACGAAAAATGATTGAAGACACGTGTGAGTATCGACGAACAAAAGCTTGCTTTGATCCATTTGTTTTTCTTCCGAATCAATTCAAAGTACACTGGCGACCAAAAGTTTGGTTTCACCCCTTCTAAAACATGAAAACATACTTATAAAAACACATTGTTAAATTTTTAGCAATAGATTGCCTTGTACTTCAATATTCAAAATAGCTACATACACTGATGGACATAAACATTCCACATTTTTAGTGCTTTGTTGAAATGTTCGTCGTTTTTAAATAGTCTATCCTTCTTATGGAAAAAAAAGTTGAGTATAGGAAATTTCATGCCCTTAGATAAAGAACATTTCCCAGAATGTATTCACATAAAAAAAAATGCAAATATCATCAAATTTTAGAATTAATGTAGATGCGATGACTTAGCATGTCTTTTGTCCATCAGTGTAAGTTGTCGATCAAAAGTTTGGGATCACCCCACAGTATGGTGTATAGGCCAGAAGTTTGTTATCGGTCTTCAAAAATATGCAACTTTATCCCTGATATCAAACAACGTATCGCTAATCTGTCAAGCTTGTTTGTTGGATATTTAGTAAGAAAAAAATCTGCTTCATGAAAACTTCAAGTAAAGATTGATTATTTTTAGATAATTTTTACCAAGACAAAAAAATGCCTGGAATTTTTATCACCTATAGCTCTGTCATCTTACGAGTTCATGCGAATCTTTATCATTATCACAGCTATTTCTGAGTCCGTTGCTCAAATAATGGCAAAAGTTAAAACCATTAATAAGAGCACTATTTTTGTTCTCGAATATTGAGAGTTCATGTCGGCATGATTGACATGGGATTCCAATCAACATGACTCAAAATCGAAGCAAAATGAGTTTTGACTGAAGAAGTTTGGAACGACTATTTTCAGAAATTTCATGAAGAAATCATTGCAAACATTTATAAATTGTTTCATTTTACTTTCAAATAAGCAATCATCATTATCTAAGTAAGATTAGCTTTAGAAATCCGATCCCAGTGTTATCTGAATTTGTTAAGTTAAGAAAATCCATAAAATCTGTAAAATTCATCTAGAATCAAATATGTTAAACGTAATTTTTGGAAAAATTTGTTTGAAAATCTGTAATATTTTGAATTTTCCGAAAAAAAACTTTACTAAAAATCTCAATGAAATGGAAGGTTGCTAGAATTTTTTCAGCACGTATCCGGGTCGGATAAAACCGCGCAATTTCATATAAAAACCTGGCAAAATCCGGGCATTTAATTTCAAAATTGACGATTATAAATCCGGGCAATATTCGGGCAAATTTAATCAAATTCCGGAAGCTACTCAACATTAATCAAGGAAGAAAATTTGAAAAAAAAATCCTCAAAATTCATAGACAGATTTAAATTCGGTTTTATGGCTTCCAAAAACGCTTTCAAAATTATTTTTACAAAACTTTCTCAAAAAATTTCGATTTGGAGGCATAAATAAAAAAAAAATTACTACACAATTTGTTTTTTTTTTGTTTGATTTGCAAGCCCGGATAAAACCGGGCAATCTGGCAACCTTATCTGATATGGAACTTTGAATTGAAAAAACGTTTTGGAAAAAATAAGTTTAAATAAACTAAATTTAAATCAATTTCAATAGTTTTCAATGCTGAGGAGACAGTGATTTCTCTTCAAAATAATTATAATAATAATAATTATAATAAAAAAATATATTTATCACGCTTTTTGTCATTGCTGTGGTATAGCTTAAGTCTTTTAAAAGTAAATTATAAAGAAAAGCCAATCTGTTTGATCTAAAAAAGACTTGTCTCGAATAAACGGTTCAAATTGATATACGAACCCAAAAAACCTTAAAATTTTTGTGCTTAATAAAATTGTGGAAAGGCTTTTCTTAAATGGAAAACCCTTCCAAAGGCGATGAAGTAACACTCAGATTACTGATTGCGGTTTTTCTAATAATGGCAGGGAAATTTACTTGAGATTCAAGAAATTAAGGTTGAGAACTGGAACTTGGACGAAATTCGTTTCAAAATCTGTGAATTTTTTCACTGTTTGTAGCAAAAAGTTAGGTCTTCGAGAAAACTTAAATATTGGAAAAAAGTTGATCAATAAATTTCGATAAAGATTCAACGTCGAACGCTTAAAAGAGGGTATCATATTTTTGTCAAGCATCGCACCGCCAATGTAGTTACGTTACTAGAACCGGTATGAAATTTTCTTTCTTTTGCATATACATTTTTTGCCTAAACCTTACGATAACATACTCAAAATTCAGTACAAAGCTGAATTTAGGTGTAGGAATTGTATAAAAAATCCGAATTGATGAAATGTTTGAAAAACAGCTCCCTTTGAAAATTCGTCTTAAATTATATATTTCATATTTAAAAAAGTCTAAAGATGCCAAAATGTGACAAACTACGTCAACTTTCCAATTCATTTTTTGAAATTTTTCTACTGTAACAGGAACAGCTTTGGCGGTTGATTGATTAAAATGTACGGGTTTTACACAACCTTTTTACATTTTTTTGTGGCCATGATCTTAAAAAAAATTTGATAAAAATTTCCGTATGTGAAACGTATAGCTTCTAACTTCAGCTTTTCCATGCACTAAGTAAAATTTTTTTCGAGCACTGATGAACAGATTTATAGCAATTTTCCTGAAGCATGTTTTTTCAAAAAAAATTTCTTGGACATAACTTTAAAATAATTGATTGTAGATGAAAATTGTCTGAGAAACATATTTGAGTCACATTATAGGCTTTTCAAAACTATAAATTTTAAAGAAATCGGTTGAGAAACAAGAAAGTATTAGCGAAAACAGTGTAAACCGTCATTTGACCGCTCGCGGTATGAATAGGTATACCACATGCGTTATTCGAAAACCACAACACTTATAAAAAATTTAAAAACGCAAAAATACTTGCATTTTGAAAATAAAAATAGTCCTGTCGTTAAATTTGCGAAAAAAAAATTATATAAGGTGTAATCATCATTCAAAGTTCAAAAACCGCCATTTGACCGCTTCCGGTACGTTTAGTGTTAGTGTTTATTCGTAAAAAAATTGTAATCATGAAAAAACGACGTTTAATTTAATACTTCTCTATGACATGAATCTTAACAAATTGTTAGTAACTGATATTTTGAGTGCGGCCCGGCTAAAGGATTTGAAATTCGAATTGGCCCGTCGTTGGCTCAAAAGTTTGCTAACCCCTGATTTAACATAATTTATTATTGATTGCCAGAAAGTCAAATTCCATTTTAAAAAAAAACAACAACTTTTTGCTCATGAAAATTATCAAAAGTTCAATTAATCCACATATGTTCCGTGCGTTATCAAGAAATTATATTTTTTACAGTCATTCCAGAGATTTGCGACGCTTTTTACGCCTGGAAGTTTCGCCCAGTTGATTGGCCGTTTTTGTTTTGGGTTTGAAGTTATGCCCTTTGATCTTACACGAAAAAACTAATTACGCCGTTTTGTCATGATCATCTCAGTTTCGCCTTTTGGCCCTACACAAATAGAAAAATTAATCTCATTGTACGTTCCAACGAAAATGCATCAACAGGAAGATACGCCTAATTAAATTTGATCAATTATTTGAAAGTTTGAAGTGGTTTTAAAATGAGTAAAGTGCAACCATTTAAATCCAGAATGACTGTGAACTTGATTTGTTTACATTTGGCAGTTTCGCCCTTATGCAATGTGACGCTAGATTTATTGTGCTTTTGTTGGGATTGTAATTATTTCCAGCTGAATTTGAATTTCGACAGGCCATTCGCACTGGCCTGAGAATCATTCAACACATGAGAAAACTATAATTGGACCTATTTTTCAATAAATGATTAATCTGGTAGCCTCAAAAAACCTAGGGCAATGTGTTTTTCATCGCAAAAAAGTATTGGCAGACAGATCAAAGAGTTACCTCCATTCTGGATTGATTTGTTGAGAAAAAAATCCAAAGTTACGAAGAAGAGATGAAACATAAACCCCGTTTGAAGGCGTGTTCGAAAAAGTACGGCAACAATTCGAAAAATATGTACAATATTTACTTTTCATATAAGTAGACATATCTTAGTTATTTATAGGCCAATTTTAACAACATAAACATAAAGCTATGGATCAGTGTTAGTATGTTTCAAAATTAAGGAAAAATTAGTTGAATCGTTCAAAAACTACAACCGAAAAAGTGCTGAAAGTTAAGTCCTTTTTTCTCAAATCATCAAATCAAATTGTTCTTTTTTTCATAGAACAAAAGCTGTTGTAAATTTTTTAACGAAAAAAAAATTGGGATCTAGAGGGTTAAAGATGATTGTTTACAAAAAAAAATCAGGATAACATCAGTTTTTGAAATTTTATTTATTTTTAAGTCATTTGGCACCAAAATTAAAATTTCGATTTTTCCTTTTTCCTTTTGTCCCCCCTTTGGTGGTTTTTAAGGTTAAAAAATCGAAACTTTTGAGCGCTTTTAGGCACCCCTTATTCAAGTCCAATTGAGCTGAAATTTTGCACGAGTCAATGTATTTTTTTGACCAACCTTCAAGATGAATATGATCGCTTTTCCAAATTCGATCATGAAATTTGTCCCAAACATCCGTTGTCACCCTAATGTCCAGCGTCATTTCAACAATACAACGATTCCAAAAATTTCAAATTGTAGCTCTTACATCACTGTTGATTAACCAATTCTTTGTCACAAAAAGTTTTGCCCACGATACGTAGCAGTATCAGTACTCAGCCAAGATAAAATATTCATCCTTTTTCCCCTAGCTGGAACGATAATTCAGCAAATTTATTCTAATGCCAGCCGCAAACTCCGTCGAGAATGACCACCTCACATGATGGGTAGAGCAGTGCGTGTGGACCTGTCTTTGACCTATGGTATCTATTGGGAAGGTACGCCCTCCCGATAGTAAAAACGTCAACGTCCACAGCGAGTCGCCGCAATGACGTGTGTGCTGTTGACACTTCAGAGGTCCTTTGGATTCAAAGCAAAAACAACAAATGGCGCATAAGGAAAAATAAAACAAAGCCTTCCACACGACACATGAATTTATAGCTACAACTGACCGAGGAGGCATCAATATTTGATTAGAATCGGTTCAAGTCAACAGGAACGTTTGTTTTTTTTTTTTTGCGTAACTCACCACGATATCGGGATGACGGGTGGTGGCTCCAGATAGTGGCTCCATGCATATGTACATAGGCAGCTTCTCCAGATACCCCGATAAAAGCTGAGGCATGCAAGCATACACATTTCTGAGTATTGCTGGCTGAGAAAAAGTTGGTTACAACTCTTTTTTGTGGGAAAATGAAGAAAAATGTTGAATGATTACACTAGTTTACAGCATTTTTGAACTCAGTAAACTGAAAGTCATTTCCAATGTGAAATTGGGCGCTGAATCCGAAAATGAAAATCAAAAAAATCTCAGTAGAACCGTTTTTGAGTTATGCTCCAAATATGAAATTTCGAAAAAATCAAAAAAGTTCTTGTACTTAGATTAAAATATCTCGGAAGGCTTAGTAGTAATTTGAAATCCCTCTTTTGCATATTGAAGGTGAATAAGTTTTCTATCGACCATCTGAACACTGTTTTTGCGTTTGACCAACAGTATTGCTGATATTAGTGACTTTATGAGAAAAAAAATCATAAAAAACGCATTTTTTTAGAGAAAATTTTGTTTCAAAGAAAGTTTTAGACTCGATGGTAGCATTTAAAAAATCTGATTTTCTTTTGCGCTTAAATGTCGATTCAAAACAAAGATTTCAAGTGGTTATTTATCAAAATCGGTTGAAAATTGAAGAAGTTATGGCTACATTACCATAACTCTAATTTTTGGAGTTTTTAATAATTTAACGAACCGCAGTACATTTATCATAGTATAGGAAGAATGAAACATGATAAATCTCACTTGCTCCATTTCGAAATTATTTATTAGCTTACCAGAAGGTCACACGCCAAGTTTCAGGAAGATCTGACTATAGGGAGGGGTTGCTTAAGTCTCAAACGTGATTAAATTTTGAGGTATTTTGCCCGGAAGGAACGAAAAATACAGGTTTTTCATCGATAACTTTTTTCATCACTAGCTGATTGACGCAACGAGTACTTTTTACGCATTGCGTTTTATACGACAATTTTCGACCAAAATATAATCTTTGAACCGCAATAACTTTTCTGTTTCAGATCCAATCGAGTTAAAGTCTTTGGGTGAAATATTTGTCTCAACTTAGGCTTTAAGAAAATCAACCATAAAAAACAATCAGCTAGTGATGAAAAAAGTTATCGATGAAAAACCTGTATTTTTCGTTCCTTCCGGGCAAAATAACTCAAAATTTTATTCACGTTTGAGACTTAAGCAACCCCTCCCTATGGTCAGATCTTCCTGAAACGTGGCATGTGACCTTCTGGTAAGCTAATAAATAATTTCGAAATGGAGCAAGTGAGATTTATCATGTTTCATTCTTCCTATACTATGATAAATTTACTGCGGTTCGTTAAATTATTAAAAACTCCAAAAATTAGAGTTATGGTAAAGTAGCCATAACTTCTTCAATTTTCAACCGATTTTGATAAATAACCACTTGAAATCTTTGTTTTAAATCGACATTTAAGCGCAAAAGAAAATCAGATTTTTTAAATGCTACCATCGAGTCTAAAACTTTCGTTGAAACAAAATTTTCTCTATAAAAATGCGTTTTTTATAATTTTTTTTCTCATAAAGTCACTAATATCAGCAATAGTGTTGGTCAAACGCAAAAACAGTGTTCAGATGGTCGATAGAAAACTTGTTCACCTTTAATATGCAAAAGAGGGATTTCAAATTACTACTAAGCCTTCCGAGATATTTAAATCTAAGTACAAGAACTTTTTTGATTTTTTCGAAATTTCATATTTGGAGCATAACTCAAAAACGGTTCTACTGAGATTTTTTTGATTTTCATTTTCGGATTCAGCGCTCGATTTTACATTAAAAATGTTGGTCAGTTAATCAAGTTCACGATTTTTTTTAAATTTTGTAAACTAGTGTTATCAGCTTATGAGTTTTCTTCTGTTATGGTATTTTATGATTTTTTTTTCAAATTTGTGATTTTAAAACTACAAGTTGGGGAAATCAACTAAATATTTTTGTTAAAACTAAAAACCATATTTTTTTGAGTGCTTTCTAACTAAATTTTTATCTCTCCTCCTTCTCTCGTTACAGACCTTCGTAGTAGTTAGCAAAGGAAAGGATATTTTTCGTTTCTCCGCACACAAGGCATTATATGTACTCGATCCGTTCAATCCCATACGTCGTGTAGCGATCTATATTTTGGTGCATCCCCTGTTTTCGTTCTTCATCATTACGACCATCCTGGTTAATTGTATATTGATGATCATGCCTGGCACGCCGCGAGTCGAATCTACCGAGTAAGTATTGCTTTCTGGTTTTCCCACTTTATAATTGTGTTTTTTCTTCCTATCTCTCTCTCTCAATCGCCCTTTCTGTTGTATCATTCAAAAACCAAAACCCTTTAGATTTTGAACAGTCTCAACACTAGAGGAAGCCTCACAATATATATTCAAAATAGATTTTATAGAATTTATCAAACCAAAATAAACAAAATGTAACCAGAACAATAGATAGATAGAATCTTGATGTCAGTTTGTTGTCAAATTCTTGGAATGAGTTTTTATTGACTTTTTTGTTGTTCATAGGAGGAAGAAAATATCTATACTAATTTTTGTAAAAAAGTACAATATTTTAGGTACAGAAGTTTAAAAGTATATAACCGATAGATAGCCTTCTTAAAATGTTAGTGAAGTTTTCAACTTTGTAATTGTGATGCAAATTATTTTTGTTTTTAATTCTTTTTCACAGAACATATAATCCATTTTTTTTTTCTTTCAATATTTTGAAATGTGTTAGAAACTTTAGGATATAGGACCAGTTTTGAATTGAAAATATAATCATAGGTTTGTGCTATGTGTTGATCTGAATATAATCTGTCGTAATGAAGTTTGATCCAAAATAGCAAATGAGTCTCAACGCGTCAACTTCCAACAGATTAAGGTGAAGTATACAACTTACTTCGAATTTTTAACGGTCGAAAAAGAGCAATTTATAAAAAAATATTCTGAATAAAAGCCTAATTGTTAATGCAATTGTTTCTATCACTGGTCATTGCCAGCCATTTTAAATGTAAATCTAGAAGCGTAGAAGATACAATTAAAGCTTAGAATAGCACAGGGTTCAGAAATTCAATGCAAGACAAAAGAGAAACGATACAAAAATCGAAAACTAGAAAAAGGTCAACATGATTCCCTTGATTTTTCCCACATATATTTATGTACATGTACCTCGTTTTAATAATAAGCATGCTCTCTCACTTCGTGTGGAGCCCTATAAATGGAAGCGTTCACCGCGGTTTTTTTCCTCTCTCGATTGCAACGGGTTCATCCCTTTGGAATGCAATGGGTTTGGCCACATTTTAGGGGATGGGGATGGGGAAGCGAAGGGTTCAACGCCTAACATAGTGCGGTTGGAAAAAAATGGCTGCATTTATTATTATTGTTTCGTGTTACAACAGGCAAGGCTGCCAGCACCCTTAAAATTACCTCTAACACTAGAAAGTTGAATGCTGGTGGGTGTTTTTGTTCTTTATTGAAAAGTGTTGATTTCTTGTTTTTTTGTAAACTGGATGTGAAAACATAATATATTATAAATTGTCTATGCTCAAGATCACAAGCTAAAAATTACGGAAGTTCAAAATTAAACGAAGAATAAAATATTTTCTAATTTTTTTTATGTTGAACTAGCTGACCTAGAAAATCATGAAAACTAAAAAATAACTTTTATTTTGATTTATTTATACATTATTTTGAATGAAATTTCATAATTATTTAAAATAAGGTTGCCAGAATTTTTTCTGTACATATCCGGGCCGGACAAACCGATCAATTTTTATATAAAAACCTGGCAAAATCCGGGCACTCGATATCAAATTGACTACCATAAATCCGGGCAATGTCCGTGCAAATTTTGTCAAAACTCAAAAAATTCCTCAACAAAAAAAAGGAATACAAAATTTTTTTATCAAAACTCATTGATAGATTTTGGACCGTATTTCAGGCTTCCAAAAAACCTTTTATGATTATTTTTAAAAAACTTGCTGAAAAAATTTCGTTTCGGAGGTGTTTTTAGTTTTTTTTTTTTTGATTAATTTGCCAAATAAAGTAAATAAATCCGGGCAAAATCCGGGCATTTTTCAATGAAATCCGGGCAACCGGGCCGGGCCGGACTGTTCTCAAATTTAGTATTAAATATTCGGGCAAGCCCGGATAAAACCGGGCAATCTGGCAACCTCAATTTAGAAGCAACCTCGATAAAGATACAACATGATTTTCTGATTGCGAAAAAAAAGATGATTAATTTTTTTTATGAAATGCTTTTTTTTCTATTTTAAAAACTTGATTTTTAATCGTTATTTTTAATCTGTAATTTAAAATTCTTCATAAATTCAAAAGTAATGCCAAAAATTTGTTTCATTTGTATAAAATTCCCCTTTCCCCTCTTTCCAGTGTGTTGATCCGAGAAGATCGAACTAGAAGGAGTTCCAAATAATCATAGAAATTTTTCTCGAACCCAATTATCTTTCTATGCCGAAATTGGTTCTTTAATATGGGAGCTCCCATTCCCCTTTCTCATCTTCCGCTGAAAAAGGCGGAGGTCTTAAGTGATCATAGAAACATTTTTCACACCTCAATATCCTCCTATTTAAGCTTGATTAATTCTCGAAGAAGCTGGAAGAAGCACGGGGTCTTTAACTGTCATAGATTCATTTTTCATATCCAAAAACCCACATGCTACATTTGGATTCATTTGCACGATTTTTTTTTCGACCTTGTGCAAACAGTCGATAAGCTTTCGTCACTCTGATAGGAAAGAGGAGTCTCAAACCATCAAAGAAAGATGTATTAACCATATCCAAATATTCTTCCATGACAAATTTGGTTCCATTTGATCGATTTCTATTCGAACTATGAAAAGAACTTATTGGAGCCTCTCTCCCCCTCTTTCTATCTTCCTACTGGAAAGAGGGAGTGACTTCAAATCATCATAGAGCAGTGGTCGGCAACCTTTTGCCTCTGAAGAGCCAAAAACTTTCAATTTTCTATTCTCAGAGCTTGAAAGAGCCACATTAAAGATTTATTGTTCATTTTTTTAATTTAAAAAAATCGAAATATATGTATGATCAATGAACATTAGTTTTACCACAATAACTTTAAATCCAAAAGAGTTTTTTCTAACTCTTCGATTTTTCTTTTAAATATGTTTCTGATAATCATTAAGTACATGGTTCCTCTTCTGGATCGTCAACTCTTCAAACATGGTTTGATTTTATATCAAATTTATTACGTTGACAGATATCTAATTGAGAAAGTTATAAATCCATATAAAGCTTAAATGAATACTTTACATAATATGAAGTGAAAGATTTGAACATATTTACATAAACAGAATATTTATGATTTCTTCGGCAAAAAAATGCTTTTAAAATAACAAAAAAAAAAAAAAAAAATCTTAAAATTATCAAGCTTCTTTATGACAATTCTTATATTTATCCAATTGGATGAAAAGTTATAAGTATTTAGCACATTGTATAGTATTCATCAATGCTTGCTAAAGCTTATTTTACTGGAAAAAATCTGTGGTTCGACCAGTATAAATCTGTAATAATGTGGTTTTAGCCGGCAAGATCAGTTCAAGGATACTTTTATTGTTTTGAAAAAAAAAATAATAATAATAAAAATCTGTGTATAACTCATAATCGAAAAAGAAAATAAAAGTCCGTTACTGAAACTTTGTTCAAAATTTGTGAGCTTTTACTAAATATTGACTGCAGGCACTTCAAATTTTAAATGTGTTCAAAGACTCAAAGGTTTACTTTCTTAGATACATGCTATTTTATTATAATAAAATTGCTTCGGGATGTAAAGGTAAATTCAATTTAGTAATTGATTACAAGTATTTAGCCTGTGATTAAGTTTTCAAATAGATTTTCAGAATTCAAGTTTTCATTCGTTCTCAATGCTGATTCGCGTTTGAAAAGCTATCAAACTTTAATTGATGATTCTTTATTCATAGTTTAAAAATTTTGTATTTGAATTTCGTGTATCTATTCACTTTTAAACCCTTAATTTATTAAACAAGCAATCCAGATTTTTTCTACGTATCCAGGTCGGGCAAATTCGGGCATTTGGGTTTCAAAATTTTAAACTAAAAACCGCAAAATATCCGGGCAAATCTAGTCAAAATCTACGTATTTTTCAAAAAAAAGGCTAAAGAAAAGCTTCAAAATACACACATAAAAAAATATGTAAACTTATCTCATAAATTCGAAAAATGCATGCCAATTTTTTTCGCTCAAACTAGTTGAAAATTGGGAATTTCGTAAAAATTGTGAATAATCTTGGAAAATAAATCAGGCCTTTTTCCTCAATTTTCGGGCAACCGGACCGGACATTGCATTCCCATTTTTTTCTTTGAAAATCTGGGCAACCCCTAATCGTGGCAAACCGGGCAATCTGAAATGCTCATGAGGTATCTGGTTTCAAAAACATTAAACTTATCGTTTTCAATTCAAATAAATAAGATAGGATTGAGTTGGTTTATTCAAAAAAATATATTGTAACGCGTGTAAGTTGTAAATATTTTTCGAAATGGTTGATCAATTGAATATGGTTGAATAATACGATTTTGGAAATTTAAACTGATCAATTTTCATAGAGGGCAAACATGTGATAACGCTTAAAATATAAAATTTGATCAGGGTTACGTTTTTTGATAGCAAAACGAAGGCTGAGAACTACTATTTTGTAAATGATAAACTTTGCATTTCCTGCCAGCTACTGACTGATATGAAAATATACACATGTTTTGGAAATAAATAATTTGATTTAAGTTTTTGTTGTTTTAAAACAGTGGTTTTCAACCTTTTTTCAATCACCGCCCCTCATATTTCGTTACTTTATAGCTCACTAGAGTATCTAGAACAAATTTGTGTAGAAAAACAACAAAAATTGGTAGTTCAGGGCTCTTTCACCGCCCCCTTGTAGACTCTCAAAGCCCCCCAGGGGGCGGTAGGGACCACTTTGAAAACCACTGTTTTAAAACATCAATTATTCTTTGCATCTACGGTTAATGAAAATTAAATCTTGATCTCTACGCTGATGCTTCAAAAACAGCGAGAAGCAAAAAAATAAAAAAAAGGCTTCAAACAACGCTATTTGGTCCTTTCCGCTTGTTTCTACAGCGGATGAAATTTCAAAATTCTCTTCTGGACCTATGACAATCCGTATGCCGTCACAAGACAGGTCACAAGACTCGATTATCGCTTTAGCTATTTTATATTTATTTTATTCAAAAATTTGTATAATATTGGCGCAGTGAACTCGAGAGCCTTAGCTTTACATCAAAAGAGCCGAATGCGGCTCGCGAGCCGCAGGTTGCCGACCTATGTCATAGAGAGATTTCTCGTGCTCAAGTACCCTCGCACATCAATTTTTGTTCCATATGCTCCATTAGTTATCGAATTAAGAAGAAAAAATGTATGGGAGCCTTCCCCCTCCCTCACTTTTCTGGAATAGAGAAGGGGTCTCAAACCATTACAAAAATTGTGTTTAATCACCCATAAAAAATTGGTACCACTTGGGAGATCAGTGTTAAAGTTATGTAAATATGTATGGGAGCGCCCCTCTCCAATTTCTATTTTCCCACTGAAGGTAGGGAGGAGCCTTCTATCAGGATAGAAACATTTATCTTGGCCAAATACCCTGCCATACTGAATTTGGTCTAATGTGCTCATTTAGTTCTCAAGTACTGCAAAATATTTTATTGGAAGCCCCTCCCCACTTTATATCTTACCACTGAATAGAAGAAGGGGTCCAAAACTATCATGGGAACAGATCTCGTATCAAAATACCCTCCCTTGCTATGGTTCGCTCGATTAGTACTCGAATTAGTACTCGAATTACGGAAGAATTTATATGGGAGCACCCTTCTCCCTTTCCTATTTCCCAAATAGAAGGAGTTAGGGATATCAAACTACCATGCAAACATTCTTCTTATCCAAATGTACTCCTATGTCTAATTTGGTTCCATTTGCATGATCGGTTCTCGAGTTACTTTTGTTTGGGTGACCCTTTCCTCCTTCCAGAGAAGGGGAGGGGTCTCAAACCATAATGGGAACCTTTTCAGGCTTCCAAAGCCTCCACCTGCCAATTATCACGCAAATCGGCTCAGTAGTTTCTGAGTCTATAGGGACACACTTAACACTTTAGGGTTAGCATTTGAAATTTTCAAAGTTGTTTTTAACACGAAAAAAATGCTCTGTAAAAAACATTATGAAAGCTTCATTCCAAGTAAAAAAGTAAGTCCCGCCCTCTGACTTCAAAATACATATCTTTTCGGGTGGTTTTGATAAACTAATCTGGTTTTTCTTCAGATCATCCATATCATAATCGTTTAGGCATGTTGAAGAAAATCCTTCAAAACTCTGTTCAATACCCTTCAAAATCACACCAAAAATGCTTGTTTCCCTATTTAGTATGACATTAAATGTAAAAGAAAATTAAATCCAAATTTATAGTATTTTCTGACAGTCATATTGAAATGAAGAAAAGACTTCCAAAAAGTTTTCCCTCACACGAATATCTTTCTGAGCAAACCTGGGAACGTCTCGAATATTATTCTTGTAACGAAAACTGAAGGCATGGAAAGCTGATTAGAATTTTTTAGAAATTTCATGCCGCGCAGGCTTTATCGGTGAGTATTATAGATTTGAAATAATAGACGACGGATAGACCATAGGAAGAAAGTTACTAAGGTGTTAAAAAGAGCGAGGAGCATCAGGTGTGGGTGATTCGAATGTGGGATCTGGATCAATTGAGGTTCTGGGATTAGACTGAGTTGATTTGGGGTCATTAAAGAATTTCTCCAATCTGGGTCTAGAAAGCTTCGTTTTGGAACACATCAATGATTTTTTTTTGCAGGACTTTTAAGTAATGTTTAAATTAGTAAATTAGAAGTTTTATCAGATGTATGTATGCGAAAATTGAAAATTTTTACTAAAAAATCAACATCTTTTTTTATATCTTTTGTGGAGCCGAGCCTGCCAATGATTTTTTTGAAAATTTATAAATTCTCTTGATTGACTCAAATGTGTAGAAGACCTTAACTTCGGATCTTATTAGACTAATAAGTTATTAGCTGTATAACAGAGGTATGTCTTAAGCATTGAAAAATAATAAATTCAATTGACATCACTGCCGGGTGCCTAGAGGGGTACTGCATGATTAATTTTCATGCAATACCATGCAATACCATGCAATACCTTTCGTGGTAGCTGGACAACAGGTTGAGACAGTGGAGTGCTTCCAGTATCTTGGTAGCCAGATTACGCCTGATGGTGGGACCAAGAAGGACATCGAGACCCGGATCAGAAAAGCCCGATTTGCGTTTGCGAGTCTCCGAAACATCTGGCGGTCACGCCAGATCTCTCTACGAACTAAGATCCGAATCTTCAACTCAAACGTCAAATCCGTATTGCTGTACGGGTGTGAAACTTGGTGCACATATGCGGTGACGACGCGAAAACTGCAAGTTTTTGTGAATCGCTACCTGCGGAACATCATCCGCGCTTGGTGGCCTGGCAACTGGATCTCAAACGTTGAACTTCATCGCCGGTGTCATCAAAAGGCGCTAGAAATCGAGATTCGGGAACGTAAGTGGAGATGGATTGGGCACACGCTGCGAAGAGATGAAAACGAGATTTGCAGAGAGGCGCTTGACTGGAATCCAGATGGGCATCGAAGAAGAGGCAGGCCCAAAAGCTCGTGGCGGCGAAGTCTAGCCGCTGAAATCCGCACAGTTGACGAGAACCTCGGCTGGCAGCAAGTGAAGACGCTGGCTCCGGATCGCCAGCAGTGGAAATCTTTTATCTCAGCCCTATGCGCCGGTCAATCGGCGCTGGACCCTTAGGTAGGTAGGTAGGTAATACCTCGCGAGGCACCAGCAGTGATGTCAACTGAATATGTTGTTTTTCAATACCAAAGACGTTAAGCAGCTAATAACTTTCTTGCCAAATAAGATAAGAATTTAAGGTCTTGGACAAAGTTGTTCAGCGGAAAGTTTCCTTTAGAGAATTTATGAATTAACACAAAAACCAGAGGCTCGGCTTCACAAAAGAAACAAAAATGATGTTGATATTTCAGTACAAAATATTCAATTTATCCATACAGACATAAAAGTTCAACTTTACTCATTAAAACTTTACTTAAAATTCTGCTAAAAATCATTGATCATTGAATCAAAACGAAGCTTTTGAGACCCCAGGGTTTGAGAAATTCAAAAATGATCCTAAATCGACTCAGTCTATTCTGGGATGAGGACAACGGGTCAGTTTTTAAACCAGGATCAAAATCCAGCTAAGATTTTAGATCAGGATCAGATTGGCGAAAAAGGCTCAAAATTGATGATGTTAAATGTGGTTCAGAACCAGAATCAGAATCAGGATAATGATCTAGCGTCGGGTTTATGATAGGCATCAGCATCAGGATCCTAGATTCAGGGTCAGCATTAGGTTACGTGATTTGTATCCGGAACTCGGAATCAAGATATATGTAGGTCAGTATTCTATCTTTATTATGTTTTTATAGCGTTAATCTTTTTAAATGGCTCCAGAACTCTAATGAAGCTAAAATCTGGCTATTTAGCGATATCCTAGAAACGTCATCTTGGTTAACTTCTAAAACTTTGATAAAATCAACATAAATTTAGATAACCAAAGCTTTTATCAAGCTGTTATAAAACATGTTGGAATTTTTTGTTTTTTTTTTCGTTTCTGTGAGTTCTCGAAGTTCTTTATTTTATTTTTTTTTAGCAACCATGATGATTGATGAATGATAATTGCATTATTGAGATATGATCTGGTATAATAAATAGCAAAAAAGTAATGTTTTCACCACTTTTCTACTGCCAGTCAAGATTTTAGGTGAAATGTGCATTAAATAGTATCTTCAAAAAATGTCATCGTCAAATCCGATTGTCAATCATGATGGAATTTATATGATGGAATTATATTTTCAAATACTTGACATTGTGAATTCATTAACATAGCGTCATTTTGTGCCCATCGATTTTTCAAACCAACATGGCGTTAGTCAATTCAATGCTCTATTTTAGTCAGATAAAAGGCTGATTAGTTTTATAGCGGTTTTATGAGAGCCATATAAATAGTTTAATTTGGCGTTTTCTCGCAAGCCAACCAATTACACGCTAAGGATGAGTTCCTCATTTCTGAAAGGTTAATCGTTAGTACAGTAAATGAGGACAGACTTTTTTCTACTCGTTGATTCCTTTCAATTATTACCCCTTCTTATGGATGTTTTATGAGATTGTCAATAATTTACAGCTTTGAATAAAAAAACGAAGGCCGCCATCTTGGATTAATGATGGAGTTAAATAGCGAAATTCGACTTCCTCTAGTTTAGCCTTTTCATCCAATACTCATAACGTGGGGGTTTCATGCGATTTTAAGTCATTTACATAATTTTAAAATTCAGCAGAAGCTGTCATCTTTGATTTCAAAATTGCATCAGATAGAAAAATATGACTAGTATTTGTTGAGCCCTTTTGACTAACCATTGACCCATATTGTGGGGGTTTCATGCGATTTTCAATGAATTATAGCATTGAAGTTAATCGGAAACCGCCATCTTGGAATTCAAGATGGCGTCGAGCAACGAATTTTGACTTTTACTCGTTTAGCCTTTTCACCTAATACTTATATTGTGAATGTTTCATGAGATTTTCAGTAATTTACAGCATTGAAAATAAAAGCAGAAGTCGACATCTTGGATTAATAATGGCGTCGAGAAACAAATTTCATTCCTACTTGTCAATACTCATCTTGTAGAGATATTCATATCACTTCCTAGCCGAATTTTTTATATATTTTTTTATTTTAACTCTAAACCAACATACATAACTTATCAAAAATGTATAAAAATGGGAATTCCATTTCAAATATGTGTAATCTTTTCTGAGCGTGTCCTGTTTTGACATCGAGAATTGTCACTTAGTTTTATAGTGATTTAATAATCAAGCACTTAGTGCTATTATTAAACATGTAAAAGAAAGCGTGGAGGAAACTTCAAAGTTAGTGTTTTATTGTAATTTCAACAGAGCTTTCATAACTCTTTCAAATCAATATGTTAAGTGAAAGCTTTATAAGCGTTTTCAAAACTACCTGTAAACAAATGGTCGAAACAAGAACGTAACCATTTTTCATGACTATAATAAAACCGTCATAAAACGAACTGCACAAAAAACTTCCTTATGCTAGTTTGCTTAGTCTGTGTTACTTGAGGAAGAATAAAAAACAAATCAAATTAAATGGGGTAGAATCAAAATCCGGGATCAGGACCAAGATGATAATCAAGCATCCGGATTCACAACTTAAATCCGGATCCTGGATCCACAATTATGATCAGGATCTTGAATCCAGGATCTAGGATCAGGATCCAGGATAAAAATCAATACAAGGATTTAGAGCCAGGATTAGAAGCAAGGAATTTGAAATCATGATTTAGGATCATAGATCAGGGTAAAATTTCAGGATTCAAGATCCAGAATCCGTGTTCAAATTCAGACTCGGAATCCAGAATCAAAATCCAGAATCAGGAACAGTACCAGGATCCGAAATCAAAACCAGAATCCAGGATTGGCATATTAATCAGGAAGAAGATTCCAATGAAAAACCGGGGTTCTTGGATCCAGGATAAGGATCGGGATTGGGAAAAAGATACTGATTTCTGAATCTGAATTCTGAATCAGAATTCTTAATCTGAATTCTGAATCTGAATTCTGAATCTGAATGCTGAATCTGAATTCTGAATCTGAATTCTGAATCTGTTTTCTGAATCTGAATTCTGAATCTGAATTCTGAATCTGAATTCTGAATCTGAATTCTGAATCTGAATTCTGAATCTGAATTCTGAATCTGAATTCTGAATCTGAATTCTGAATCTGAATTCTGAATCTGAATTCTGAATCTGAATTCTGAATCTGAATTCTGAATCTGAATTCTGAATCTGAATTCTGAATCTGAATTCTGAATCTGAGTTCTGAATCTGAATTCTGAATCTGAATTCTGAATCTGAATTCTGCATCTGAATCCTGAATCTGAATTCTGAATCTGAATTCTGAATCTGAATTCTGAATCTGAATTCTGAATCTGAATTCTGAATCTGAATTCTGAATCTGAATTCTGAATCTGAATTCTGAATCTGAATTCTGAATCTGAATTCTGAATCTGAATTCTGAATCTGAATTCTGAATCTGAATTCTGAATCTGAATTCTGAATCTGAATTCTGAATCTGAATTCTGAATCTGAATTCTGAATCTGAATTCTGAATCTGAAATCTGAATCCGAATTCTGAATCTGAATTCGGAATCTGAATTCTGAATCTGAATTCTGAATCAGAATTCTGAATCTGAATTCTGATTCTGAATTCTGAATCTGAATTCTGAATCTGAATTCTGAATCTGAATTCTGAATCTGAATTCTGAATCTGAATTCTGAATCTGAATTCTGAATCTGAATTCTGAATCTGAATTCTGAATCTGAATTCTGAATCTGAATTCTGAATCTGAATTCTGAATCTGAATTCTGAATCTGAATTCTGAATCTGAATTCTGAATCTGAATTCTGAATCTGAATTCTGAATCTGAATTCTGAATCTGAATTCTGAATCTGAATTCTGAATCTGAATTCTGAATCTGAATTCTGAATCTGAATTCTGAATCTGAATTCTGAATCTGATTTCTGAATCTGAATTCTGAATCTGAATTCTGAATCTGAATTCTGAATCTGAATTCTGAATCTGAATTCTGAATCTGAATTCTGAATCTGAATTCTGAATCTGAATTCTGAATCTGAATTCTGAATCTGAATTCTGAATCTGAATTCTGAATTTGAATTCTTGAACGATTACACATTCGCTCAAAAAATGAAGTTTGATTCGAGTCTGGTTCTGATGAAATTATCGATAATTAATTCAGCTTCTCGGGTCGGTCGGGCAACTCGAAGGAATTTTCCTGGCCCCCTCAACATAATTTCCACAATTCTAGGAAGCAAACTCCACCTCTAATGGATCCGGCAGAGGATAAAAATAAATACCTTGAAACAGCTTTGCGGCCCCCTTTTGGATTCACAGCAAAAGAGTCTGAACTTTCCCTCGCCGTACACGGAGGTGGCTCGAAAGAAGCTCAGCTTGAATTGGCCGTAAAAAAGCCGGGTCTGACCTTGGCTCTTGCCTCGTTCACAAGCCTTGTTCCAACGAAGTGGAATCGATAATCCATGATGTGGACAAATGTTTGATTGATTCGATTTGTGGAATCCCCCTGCTGACTGAGCGGATTGTTTACTGATGTCAAACTGACATTTTTCACTTCGGAATTGCAACCTTAACGTATGGTAATGAACCAAAAGAGGTTGAAGTTTTTTGGAAAAATTAAAAAAAAAATTTAAAAATTAAAATTGTTTCATTTTTTAATAAGTTAGGGACAAGTCAAAAGGGTACGAAGAACCTCAATCGATCAGCCTTGAAGGATAGCCGACCACGGTTTTTTTTACGCTAATCCAAAACACGTAAGAATGAGGCTAATTCTTGGACAGGTTTGGCTTAGCGAGGGTAGATTTGTACCCATTTAGTTGACTAGGTTGTGCACCTGCAATTTCATCGAAGCGTTGAGGCTGAACACGTGAACAGGTCAACTTGGCGTTAATCCCCTTTGCGGTGGACTAGACTAAGCCACGGTGGTCAAAAGTTTCGTAACATAACGATTCGAAAAAAAATGCATTTTAAAATAATATGCCGTACAGAATTCAAACATCAATCTCCATCAGTTTACGTTAATTTGAAAAATAGCAAATACGCGTGATATCTTTAAAAAAAAATTACCGATAATCCCTGATACCAACACCAGGTTAGGCCAGGTTAAATGGGTCTCTAGGTACCGTTCCGGGATATCGATTTTTGTTTCCGAGGCGCTTATTTCCATATGCAAATCCCTGTGCGTGTTTCGTTTCTGTACTGCTGCGATCAGCCAGGCAGCTAAATAGCTCCCGGGAATTTTTCTGTCCTGTACCTTCTTGCCTCAACCTATCGAGGATGGTACTAGGGCAAGTCACTACTGGGGCGTGTTTTCCCCAAGAGGTATTTAACCTGCTCCAAAAGCCACACACAGTGTTAGCTTCCTTCTAATGGAACCATGCATAGACGAGAATAAATTTCGAGGCGCCTAGTTGGTTCAATTTTTTCCGTTCCATTACTCGGGAACAACAAGCTCCCCCTCCTTCTTCGGTGTGATCCACAACTCGGTTAATTTTTTCTACAACCTCTGAGCGTATTATATGTTAGTTCAACTCATATGCGATTCACCCCCTCGCGGGATGCAATGGAATGAACGACGATGACATTCTGATAGTCACACGGTCAATTATAGGACAAGTCGAATATGTTTAGAATGATAGTAGGTGCAGTTCAGTGGTCGGCAACCTTTTAAGTATTTCGAAAGAGCCAAAAATTATAAATTTCAGCGTTTCACAGAGCCGAAGTTGGTTTCAATAAAAATTTAATACGAAAATTTAAGTGAAATAACGGAAAAATGCTTAAGCCGAAAAGCAAAAGAAAATCCTTAAAATGATTGAAGGGGATCCAGAGGCCTTGGAATGTGTTCAAAGGGAAATGATTGTGGGAATCCAAGAAAGAAGCTGAGCTTTTCATAGCGCAGGTATTTTTCTCCCTATTTTTTAGACTAATTTTCTAAAATAAATAGTGTGGTCGAGTCTTAGTTTTAAATAGTGTAAAAAAAGTTCTATCAACGTATGGCCTAAGTGATGCACAGCGGACGAACTTGAAAGACGCCAATCGAAAAGGTGAAGATTTTGGTTGAAATTGACCTACAAAAAACTAAGCGAAAACATTGAACTGTAAGCTTTAAGTGATGATTGGTGAAACTAATACGAAGCTTTTAGAAAATTTAAGTGAAAATGAATTTCAAATAAACATTAGAGCATTGACGAACGTGCTGCGACCATTGCTCAAAACTGTTGACCTGTTTAAATGAATGTGAAATAATTTTCTATTCAGTGTCTACATTTCACGATTTCATCATTGCCCCCACTCGCTCAAAATAGCAATCTGTGCCTGACTGTTGAAAAAAAGTCACTTCAATTTCGTACTCGTGAATGTGAACTTTTGAAAAACTTTGGAGATCTTGATAGAGTTGATATTGCAAACGAGGATTTTTTTTTTATTTTAACGCCTGGGCGTTGTTTATCCCCTAGAATTGCATTTTTCTATAAGTTTCGATTATGAAACTTTAAAATTCCAATTAAAGTAATCATTTTTAGAGGCATTTTATCATTCCGACACACCTAACGATACAGGGAAATGGTAGTCATGTTAAGTTAAATTCGTAAATTCGTAAACGTTCAGATACCATTGCATTGCAAGGAATCCGAAAGAAAACTTCTTGAGCTGTCGTATAGAATAGAAACTTTTTCCGATCATCAAAAATCCAATCGACCTGTTTGAGTTGTTTGTTTACTGTCACGCCTTTGTGGAATGAATGAGTGTAGAGTGAATGACGAAACCAAATCGTCTTTCCGATCACTTTTTTTTTCTTCTCCGTCATGCCCTACTGCGGTCAACGAATTTGATTTCTTTGATTGAGCTTTTAAAGCGACCTTGAAGATTTTTCATTAGAAAATGTGGCTATTATGTTTTGTTTTCATAACATTTTCGCGAACGTGTATATGGATATAAATACTAGACTGCTGCGATAAGTGGTTAATTTATTCGTAAGAGCACCTGTATCGGTGGTCCAAACAGCCAGTTCAGACCCAAATTCCGACCCGAGCAACCGAGGTGATCCATTATACCAGTTTCAACTCAATTTTTTTAGAGCTGGTATAAGGATTGATCCAAAACTGATGAGATTTGGATCCAACTTGACGCAGTTCTAAACCGTTTGACAGTTAATGGAACACGAGTAGGGTTGCCAGTTTTTTCATTGAATTGGATCTTTTTTCGTGGGTTCAATTTTTGTATAAATTAGAACCCAAAAATAGATCACGGATACAGGTGCTCTAACATTTATACGTAACAGTTCAGTTCATCTTCGATGAACTACTGAGGCCTTATGATGGCGTATTCTTTCATTTCATTACTTTTAATCAAAAATGTATTTTTGCTAGTGTTTTATTCAAAATAAATAAGCTTAACTCTTTTATTGGAGATTAGTGGAGTGCAGGGAAGGACATCAAATGAACGGAACACTGATGTACATTAGACCGCTGCAAAAAATGACTTTTTGCTCCCATATGTTTTTTCGATGCCTTTTGGGCCACCAACCATCAGTGCAAAATTTGAGATGATTTGGTTGATTTCTGAATTAGCGCAACGCGTTTCAATTTTGTATGGAAATCTTTATGGAAGAAGACATTTCTGCACATTAAATCGTCTAGAAAAGTCAAACAAGTTTGAAATGAAGTCGGTCTTTGATTTTTGGTTTTGACTATTCCTAAGTTTCATTTATTACTAACATGACGAGCAGCTAAACATTTCATGCAAAAATTTTTAAACATGTCAAAATAAAAAATCTGAATCCATTGAAAAATATTTAAAAAGGGCAGACTTTGCTTGCTAGATCTTTTAATAATTTCATGAAATGTTTTTGCAAAGGTTATAGAAATTAATAAAAATTCTGGCTCTGCAAAGCAGTTTTTTGAGAAATTTTATTCTCATCCTATGGTTACACAGCTTTCAGTTAAGCAGTCAAAAAGGCTTAAATTTAATTGAATAATTTTGAAAAATAAAATTTGTATAACATTGAATATCTTTTCTGGGGTACAAGTAAGGTTTGTGCTTTGTTCACATGAATTGTATTGCAAGAATCAAGGAATGTTTTTCATCAAAAGTTATATTTTTAGAAACTTTCAGTACATCTCTGGCGATTTTTTGAATGAAAATTTTTGTTTTCACATATAAATTTCCATACAAAATTAAAAATCGTTGCGCTAACTCAGGACTGAATGGATCGCTTTCAAAAAATTTATTGCTATTTCTGGCAGCAAAAACAACCAACAAAAGTGTGTGTAAAAATTTAAGAATTTGAAATTTTCATACAAAGCTTGCAGCGGTCTAATGTACATACAGTGAGCGTAAAAAATAGTGCCTCTTTGTGTTTTGCTAGTTAAAATGTAAAGATTGAAAATCGGACGGATAAATCATGTTAAGTTAACTTTTTTTTGGAAGAACCAACTAACGTTGAGGACTAAAAATATGAACAAAGGGTGCGAAATGAGAATAGTACCACTTAAGTCTTTCTACAAAAATCAAGATAATTTATTAAAAATTACTGTGTAAAATAAAATTATTATGCTTCTATGAAATATTTTAGCAGATAACTTCACTTTTTTTAGAATTCCAAAGGTTTTAAAGAGTTTTGAAGAGATTTTCCTGTAGCACTAAGGAATTTGACTTTTTTGCTATAATACCTTATCAAACTGCTTTATATCTTCATAACCATGACGGAAAATGATGTTACATAGCGTATTCAATAAAAACTGACTTTTTTTTATGGCTGTATAAAAAAAACCATGAAAGGTAAGCAAGTTTGGTAAGTTTATTATAAAAAGAAACAATAAAAGCTTACTTGCCAAAAAATCGTCTCAGCGTGTGACCTTCCGCCAGTAAACCGGAATATTCAAGATGATTGCCCAAAAAAGGCGTGAAAAAATGCACAATGAGTTTGACATGTCTCTCTAGTGACCGTAATAACAACATTACCGTCCTCTTCTACTGAGTTTCAGAGTTCACCGCTCCCTAAGCTTATTTTAGTTCAGTTTAGTTTAGTTTGGTTTAGCCATAACCCGTTGAAATTTGCGAAATAAAATTTACCTCTGAAGATTATGTCGTGAATATCTACGTGTGTGTGTGGAACAAGCCTTAAATTCACTCGTATCATATAATTATGCTTTCGATTTCATGAGAATAACAGATAAAATGTGGTAAATTATATAGTAGTAGAACAATCGGTGCATCTTAAAAATTTACCTTTACTGAGTTGAAACTAAAATTCCAATATTTTGTTTTAATACTAATTAAAAAAAAACCCAACAAGTTTACAACAACAATTTAAAATTTGAATATTACCTCATAGAATAATGAGATAATTGAATTTTCAAAAATATCAAGAAAGAAAAATTTGGAAAAATGTACTCAAATTCCTGGGCAACTGAGCATTTGAATATACATATATCTTGTTCAAACATTCTCAATTTTGTTATTTTACTGAACAAAATCTAAATGTCTGAAATATTAACGAAAAAATATAAGGGTACATTCCAGGAATTGCATGTTTAATGACATAAGGTGTAAGGGTGAGAGTGCAAAATGACAATATCTCGCTTATAGGGGAGATGAGGGCATAACGAGCACCCGAGGCATAATGAGAAGTTCATTTTTCTACATAAGTACGTATTTTCTTAAACAAATTTTCATGAGGACTTGTTTCGTACTACCTATAGTATTAATTTTTCACCAAAAAAGAAATATCCTTTTCATATTTACAGAAATATTAAATAATAACCAGCTAGGTTCTCAAGTGACGAAAATATTATAATTTTTGAGCACCACCAAATAAGCTTTTATTTATGACCTTTAAATCATCTTGATCTGAAATGTATGCACTGCAACATGATCTACACATTGTTTCTAAATTTTCAGCATCATAAAATTTTTGATTTTTCACTTTAATCAATTGTAAAACGCGTTTTTACTTTAATTTGTTCACTAGAGGCGAACAGAGCACTTTCAATGAAGGCATATTGAGCATTTTCTGCCGGAGAATCTAGCAGCGAATTCAACTCGATGTAGTCAACTGAATAATAGAGCTACAGCTTAACTTGTATCGTCTGACGATTTGGCCTATTGGTTAGATGTCGGAGAGGTAATCAGTAGACTCAAGTTCGATTCCTGTCCGAGGGAATTTTTTTTTTGCACATACCATTCATGATTGATTTTTTTTATTGTTACATTATGCGGCTAATAGCATCAAAGCATCATCCGTCAAACAAAACACCAGAAACATAATGTATGAACATGTGTTAATTCTTTGAATTCTACAAACAGACCTAGATTATTTTGTTTTTGCTTTGTTTGATGAATCTACGCCTCACCGTTTAGTGCAATCATGATCATAAATGATAAATGAAGAAAAAAAAATCACCTCCACCAGGAATCGAACTCGAGCCTACTGATTATCTCTCCGACATCTAACCAATAGGCCAAATCGTCAGACGATACAAGTTGAGCTGTAGCTCTATTACTCAATTGACTTCATCGAGTCGAATTCGCTGCTAGATTCCCCGGCAGAAAATGCTCATTATGCCTTCATTAATGGTGCTCATACTGCCTCGGGGGGTTTCTCATTATGCCTCTACAGTGACTGGTTTTCAGCTTTCGGCAAATTTTTTTAAAATGCATTTTTAAACGTTTTTATCTACTTTTTCAAGTTTCATCCAATTAGACAATAGACTATTTGAGTGTCGGAACACGAAACAATGATGTAATTCACATATTACAGCTGTTCTCTATGGTTAAATAAGCATTTTCCTTAAGGTGCCCATAATGCCCTCATCTCCCCTACTGCCAAACATTTTTTCGCATCTTAGTCTTTTACTAGAGTAAATTTCAATTCTCGATAATTTTCTCATAATTTCTAATGGCAGAGAGGCTAAGAATTGTATTGGGAAGCATAGTAATTAATTTAGTTTGCGACAGTGGCATTTTTTTTATTCCTGAATAACTTGATTTAGAGAGCTTCCCCATAAAGATTTCATTCGGGAGTTAGTAAAAATCTTAAGAATCAATTCAATACTAAAAATAGCGACAACCCTTATTGAACAAAAAATTAATTAACACGTTATATAACAATCCACTTAAACCCCTATTTGTTGATTTTGAAGCATAACTCTTTTTTTTTGTGATTTTTTTACTGTGAAGCAAAATTTTTTTTTAAATTTTTTTCGAAAGGTTAAAAAACAGGGTTCAAAGAAAGAACGAAAAGTTTTGTTAGTAAGTCTTAAATCGAGTCTGAATAAAGCGTTTGGTTAGTTCTCATTGAACTTCGAACTGTGTTTTCAATTTAGCTGTTCAAAATTAAACCTAACAAAAAAAAAACAAAATAGCTTCAACTCACCGCCCTCCCACGCTCTTCCAATGCCCCCATAAATCAAAATTAAATCTTTAAAATCTCTTTAAAACCTCTGGGATACTAGGAAAGGTCTAATGCTGCTTTTATGTATTCAAATACTATGTAGAATAATTATAATTCACTTCTTTATAGAAAAAATTTAAGAAATTATCTTCACTGTTGTAGAAAAACATAAATCGTACTATTCTTATTTCGCACTTTTTTCCATATTTTGTTCCTCAACTTCAATTGCTTCATCCGAAAAAGTAAACTTATAATTGATTTATCTGTTTAACGATTTAAAACCATTTGCAGGAGCAAATTTCGATGATTTTAAATCATTCATATTTTAACAAGCAAATTAGTAGTACTATTCTAGTTTCACTAACTGTACAAAAGACTGAGTCGATTTGGGTTCATTTTTGAATTTCTAAAACCCTAGGGTCTTCAAGGCTTAATTTTGATTCAAAACTCATCCATGTTTTTTTGCAGAATTTTTAAGTAATATTAACCTAAGTAAATTTGAGATTTTGTTTTAGGTATTTATGGGAAAATTGAATATTTTGTAAAAAAAATTCAAATCATTTTTGTTCTTCTGTGGAAACGAGCTGCTAATGGTTTTTGTGCCAATTTAGATGATCTCTAAAGTAAATTTTCCACTGAATAACATTGTCGAAGACAGTAACCTTCCATCTTATTAGGTAAAAAAAGTTATTAGCTGTTTAACAGAGGTATGGATTTCGTCTACATTTTTTTTTAATGGCCGTCACACTCCCCCACATCAAAAAACTCAAATTTAGCCTCCTGGGATTGGAAAACAATTAATTTTATTGACACCATTGGAGCAGCAAGCACGAAAAGTAGTCACGCAATACCTTGCTAGGCATCCAGCAGTGATGTCATTTGAATTTATTGTTTCGATTGTTAAAAGACATGCCCCCATTTAACAACTAATAACAATTTTTGTCTAAAAACATACGAAGTTAAGGTCTTGGAGAAAGTTGTTCAACAGAAAAATTCCCATAGAGAAATTTTTAATTTGCACAAGAATCATTAGCAGGCTCGGTTCCACAGAAGAAACAAAAATTATGTAAATTTTTCAGTACAAAACATTTAATTTTCCCATACAAACTTAAAATTTCAAATTTACTCATGTAAACTTTACTTGAAAATTCTGCAAAAAAAATCATGGATGAGTTTTGAACCAAAACAAAGCTTTTTAGACCCCAGGGTTTGAGAAATTCTAAAATGACCCCAAATCAACTCAGTCCACTGTACCATTGATTGTGGGTTCAAGCCAGCCGAAATGTCTCAGCAAATTTGCAATCATGAGTAGGTTACTTGGGTACTTTTTCTAGATTTTTTATTTGTTTCTAACAGTTGGACGGGAGAAGAATGAGTCAAGCCTGTCCCAAGCCAGTTTTAACGTAACGTAACGTCATTCATGGACAGATAAGGTTTAGAATTCTTATCTGATTTTTCCAAATAGTTATTCCAACTTTTTGAATGTTACCATTAGATTCGTTTTGAAAAGACTATTTAATTAGACTGCTGGAAAGATACATTTTTGTAGAAATTCTTGTTTAGCGGAGAATTTATCATAGAATTGAGAAGTGCCACCATTAATAATTTTTGTTAAACAGTTTTCGTGCATGTGATTTATTTTCTGTCTAGCCATGGTGGCGTCTTCAGACTTGCCCATTGTCGTGATATATTTAATGATAGGGTAACGTAGAGACAGAGAATCGAAACAGCAAAAGTAGCTCAGAAAATGTGGACACAAATGAAGAAAATGCGGATTTTTTTGAGGAAGCGTCCTTGTTCACGATGCCTCATTGATTTGAAAACTTCAACAGAAGAAAAATGTTGTGGAAATATTAAGATATTCTAAAAACAATAAGAAACCATATTTTAATATTTTTCATAGGAATACGCCTATTTTCCACAGCCCAACAATCAACAACACGGAGATTTGCTATCTCCGGACAGGTACAATAAAAGGCAATATGAGGTTATAGCTCTTTCAGCAGCTCTCATTTCTAGCTAAACACGACTGACGTGATGGATTAGTGGCGTCAACATTTGGGAGGGGGTAACAAGTAACAGCTGGATCCGATTGGCTATTTGGTGCCAATTAGACGGAAATAAAACCAGACTAAGCACGAAAAATTAACTTCCTTATCAAAGGATCTGACGGTTCCACGGAAAAATGTGGGAAAAATAAAATGAATCGAATCCTATAATAAAAGGTAAAAAAGGATTAATGAGAAGAAAAATTCAACCCTGCAAATAGAAGAGATTGATTCCCTCTGAAAAACGTGTGTTGACTTTCATCCGCGGAGAACAAATTTCAATTTCTAGACCACTTTCCAATACAAACTTCCGTAATTATTTACCTCAAATTGTACCAATCGCGAGAAATATCAACCCCATCAACAGAAATCGGTTCGACCAACCCATTTACCCTAATTTGTTGGCACTTCTAGTCCTTCGGAATGTTTTTGGCCAACTTGGAGCTGCCAATAACTTGGGAATTCCGGCAAAAAACCGCAGAGGGGCGGGACAGTTTGTTCCACCAATATTTTGGCCTGCCTACACGAAAAATTATGACGGGAAAGGGTTCATTTTTGGAATAGAGGCGCGTCTAGGGTAATTGGGAGCAAGGAGTACGTTTTGCACCCCAATTCCCTAAAAACTCACAGGGCCCACGCGCGAGCACATCACGTAAATCGGGAGTCGAAATTATTATTGTGGAACTACGGGTAAAGGAGCAGCCGTCGGCTTCGAGCACATGTACACGTGAATGTCCGGGGAATTTTGGAGTCCCTTCATCCTCGAAACTCCCCTCTCTTTCCTCCGTTCGCTTGCTCGCAGCGTTGACGTTTTGCTGCAGTAAAGTTTCCCGTCACGTTCCCAGCATGTGCGCCATTAGGTTAACGGCCGGAACGACGACCGACGACGTTATGTTAGGTTAGGTGGTTGTGTTTTTTTTTGCTTGTTACATTTTATTTAAGCGTCCTATTTGGTAGCAATCGCCATTACTGCCTTTTGCTGATTGAGGTTATGTGTGGACCGGCGGCCGACAGTCCTTCCTAACTTATTGACTGCGTGTGTGTCCGTGTGAAATGTTAGTGGATTGCGTCGAAGGAAGGCGAAACTTTATTGCCTACGCTCAATTTTAAAGCGTAGCTAATATATAAGAGCAGTCGGTGCTTTGCATTAAGCAGGTGGAAGTTTATTACAAATGGAAAATTTTCATTTGACAGCAGAGTTCCAATATTTTGAAAAAGGGAAACTTTTTTTTCCTCGTATGGGAGAGCCCACTGCGTTGATCTATTGTGGTAATTACCCCGCGTTACTGTATGCCATCAGGATCACCTGCACTATAAATTGAAGTGACAATTGATTTCTGACTAAGCGTTTTATCGCAGACACCAGATACCCAGACTGATCAGTGGCGCTTGAATCCATACAACTACAAGTCGCCTAGAATCATACGCCATCTGTTGGGGCATCGTGAAACTACTGTGCTTCATCAAGAAAAAAATACACTTGATAATTAACAAGCCAAATGAAAACCGTCTTGATTGAATCACCTATTAGTATTTGAAATTCCATCTCAAATATTCTAGTATCGTTTTTGTATTCAATGTTAATTGTTTACTTTACTTTACTGTATCATAATAAGAGATGAATGTTATACAAACAATGACTGTTGATCGATTGAGATGAAAAAAAAATACAAACGACACGTTATAGCGGTCCTTAGTTCAGAGCCAATTAATTTTGAGATTCAGTTTTGATTTCAAAATTAATTTATCCAGCTGAGTAACAGTATGAAAATTATAATGTCTGTTATAAATAATTCATTGAGTTCGGAATTGTTCATCTTAATCTGAAAGGTTGACTGCGACCAAAAAGACAATCTATATATAACTCCTTGAATAACTTGAATTCTAATTTATCATAACTGTTTCTTGGCTCGTACCTAGATAGGTTTGAGGAGTGAAATAAGTTATTGACATATATTGAATAATATTTACATGTGATAAATGTATTGATTAGTCCTTAAATCCTATTTGCCGCTGGAAGTGTTCGTTATATAATGCTGGTAATTTCACTAAAATTTATAAATTGTTGGAAAAATAACCTCAGAAACGATCGTGTTTGTCGACCGGGTATTTTTTCCTGCTCAAATGTGCGTGAGAAATGTCAAAAAAAAAAACAACTATAATGACCATTTTGCGTGAGCTTTCATTACGTCGTATGAAACATCTTGAAAATTCACAGAAAATTGCCTCAAAAGTAATCAAAACAACTTTGAAATTTGTATTACACATACAGAATATGTTGTCCAGGCTACAAATATTCTAAATGGAAAAAAGTTGCTACTAGTTTCAGTCAATTTTTTTAATAATACTGTTTGTTTACATTTTGTTTCATACGACGTAATGAAAGCTCACGCGAGAATTTGGCATAATTCTGGACTGGAATGGAAAATTAACCTTAAAAGCGACCATGTTTTTAGACTTTTTCCCCATCTTAATCCGTACACGAGAGCAAGTGCGCGTGAGAAATGTCAACTTAAAAATCTTTTATTCGAAAAAAATTGTTGAAAAATTGCACTGAATTTGGAATATTTCAAAATGTATGTTTCAAATCCATTTCTCTTTGCTTCCGAAATTTTTTCACCTTTGACATTCAACCAAATTCTTTGATTCAAAGTTTTGTTAAAAACATATTTCGAAAGTAATTAGTTTACTAAATGGATCCATTCTTCAAAAAACTATAATTTTGAATAAGGGCCATTTTAATGTTCCTTAACCGATGCCCAGTAAATAAGAAATAATTTCGCAGTAACTAAACTTATATATCGATTTCAATGCTTTTCCACACCACCAAAAAGAATTTTGAATGGTAAAAGAACAGTACTATCTTGATGCAAACGAAAGTCATTTTTATTTTCTTGTCGTTCTATGGAATGTCAAATATCGTATGTCTGAGTGAGTGAATTCATTTAATGTTTTGATTTTGATGTGACGAATTCACGTTTGTTTTATTTTACCCATGGATAAAATCAATTACACGTGCGATATTCAAAAAATGGTTCGAAATATAACCAAAAAAATAATAATAAAAAAATAACTGTACAACAGAACAGGAAGCTAAGCTAAGCTATTCTTACTAAACAGACTCGGATAATTGAGATTGTTTGTCAAGAATCATCATTATGCCAACCAACGCTCTTCGTTAGAAATTGTACTAAATTTGCATAAGTACGTGCGGTGATAAAAACTAAACAACTAAATTTGCAGGAAAATGCATCATCTCGAAGCTAAAAATATTTTTTCCTCAACTGCCTCTTCCAGTGGGCGGTAAAAGGGCTAGTTTGTTATCCAAGTTTAGTTAGATATTTCGAAAAGAAGACATTTCTCGAGTGTGACTAAATTTTTCATAGAAAGGGAAGTTTTAGGATTCATTGAAGAAAAAAGTAAATAAAAATCTGACACCGGTTTTTTTGTTGTAGATGGTGACTTAATGGTATATTTCGTTGTTGCGATTTTCATTAAGCTTCTTCTGTTAACAGAACATTGCTTTACAAATTTTGTAAATATCACCTCTACTTTTGTTTTATTCAGTTTTTGTAAACCTCTATAAATGCGGAAATTCGGCTAGGTGAAGGGTTTTGAGAAACTCTAAATGAAACAGATTGTTCAATAAAATTTTGTAAGCATCTCATCCATTCAACTGATTTAACAGTTCTAAACAGTAATATAATTGAAAGCCACATTCAAAATACTGTAGTTTTGCAATATACAATTAGTGAAATGTTTTTACGATGTCATTTGTCGTTTTCTCAACTAGTCCTAGATCGTTTTATAACTATTTACAAATAATTGGGTTTGTCACAATATTTTTCTACTCGGGAAACTTGAACTTACCCTTGACGGAGGTTTCGGGGTTAACAAAATCTTGCAGTTGAAAGTGATCTTCACAAATAAAGCTAAAGATGTCATAAAATGGTTATTTTTCAATCACAACGCAATAAGGAAGTGGTGCAGAAAATCTCAAGTTTTCATTCAATTTTCATTTATGTCGAAGTCGATGTATTTTTCATACCAACCATATGTATTCTGCGCTTATTAACTTTGCCCCAAGAGCATGCTCTCTCCTATTAAGGAGGGCACAGCAGTTGCATAGAAGATGCTCTTTCGATTCCGCAGAACCGACAGTAATCGTTTTGAATAACGTTTATCCTTCTGAGAAGCTGTTTTGTAGGACAATGTCCGGTCAAGAGACTTAAATCGTGCTTACTTTAGTTCAACATGTTTTTGGAGAGTCACCCCAAGCAACCAAAAGTCGCGTTTTTACTTAAAGACGGAGCTCCGAAGTTCACATTTGGCTGAAGAAATGTTTTACGGAAGCTTCAGGCGACTCTTGTCACGTAAAAGTTACTCAGGAACTTCCATCGTCTTTGAAAGGTTAAATTATCGACAACGGAACTTCTAATGCAACTTCTTTTAAGAAGGTCGATAACGTTCGCTTAACACGTTCTAACGTTAAGATACTTCTAGGTGTTTTAAAAAACCTAAATGGGAATTCTAAGCGCCATGTCAAAAATGTCTGTCAATTTCTTGTCATGGTATTTGTTTAGTTTATATCAGTACTGATATTTACAAATGGAATTCAAGAATTTTTCGAATTTTTCTTATCAATGTTAAAATATTCGAATAAATTTTTGATGATGAGTATTTTTGTTACCATTTAGGCCGGAACAAATTTCAAATCCTTCTTTTGTCACTTGGAGTTGGAACATCGCCAGGGGGGGGGGGGGGGACAATAAAAAATAATGCGAAAAACAAATAAATTGGAATAAATTGCACAAAAGCTTGTTTGCAAAAAAAATTGCATACTATATCATTGCACAAAGTCTATAAATCAAGTAATAGTTTATCTAAAAATCAATAAAATCAAGAATACCCTTGGTGAAATATCTTCAATCTTCCAAAATTTGTATTTTGGTCTTGTAATCTTTGAGATGCTTGAAATTTTTATTGAAATTTCCATGAAATACTTAAAACTTTATTTTTTCCCCCTTCGGGTTTTTTGGAAATTTCGAAGGGGGGGGGGGGTGTACTGAAAGTCCTTTAAACAAAATAAAGAACAATCCATCGATCAACCCATTCAATTATCTTAAATGACATTGAGCTTAAATACTAATTATTACAGTTGTAATGAACTATCGCTGGATTGGTCGAGAGGCTGATGAGATTCATTGCAACCTAGAGAACAGCTGTTCAATTCTCTTGGCGTCAATAGCTTTCGTAATCAAAACAATATAATAAAAATCAATTCGATAGACCATGATAGACCGGCAAACTAGCAATCTGTCATCTGGTTGTCAGAGCAATCTGTCAATTGGATTTTTTCGGCGCGTAGAAGTTTTTTTTTTTGACATTCTATAAGAAGCTGAATACCATTCTCTTCAGCCACCTAATCGAACTTCAAAGTAGCTTTAAAGACTTAAAGTTTGGGCTGATTAGCATTCTCTTCAGATAAAAACGAGAGCTGATTATGCTTCTATGAAACCTTTTTAAGGGAATTCTGGTTGCTTGGTTCAATGAATCTTTTCGCCTGAGCTGCTCCCTCTGCTGTTCTCCAGTTGTAGACAATAGTGGTGCTTTCCCAGTTCTTGAGTTTCATATTCAAGGCACTTCTCGACACTCCGTAGAAAGGTTCAGGTCCAATTAACAGACCCTGAGATCCTTCCCTAGCTAGCTGGTCTGCCTCTTCGTTCCCTAGGATACCGCAGTGGCCTGGAACCCAATATAAAAATACTCTGTTCCGTATGGCCAGGTTTCTTAGTGCAACAATACACTCCCATACTAGCTTGGAGTAACATGTGAACGTACTAAGTGCTCGGAGAGCGGCCTGGCTATCAAAAAATATTTAGATACTTGTGGGCCTGTATCTTCTTTTCAAACAGGCTAAAGTGCATTCTAGAATTGCTTGAACTTTTGCTTGGAATACTGTTGGCCAGTTTCCCATAGAAATTGAGATCCTGAGTCTAGGTCCGAACCAGAGTTGCAAGTTTTCCGATAATCATTTGAAATTGATACTCACTGAGTCGTGAGTATCAATTCAGCAGAACAATGAATTTCGTTGTGACGCTCAATGCTTTCGACGTCAAACGAGTCCAATCCTTCCGCTTTTTCCCCAATTTTTACCCTACTATTTTCGCACGACATAATTGCTGATAATTCCATTTAATTTCCGAATCCTTGGGATTTTTTTTAATGTAAATTAATGCAATTTCTCTTCATACTTCACATTTTCAATAACGAAAGCGTTACATCTCGTGGGACCTTTGAAATAAATTGATTTTTTCTCAATAAAGAAGTAAGTGATTGAAGTCAACTACACTGGTTTGAACAAGATTTTTTTTCGAAATTAGACAATTTTAGAACATGTCAAAAAGTGGTCGAGTACCTCAAACGAATATTAAATAGGAATAGTAACTTAGAGACCTTTCAAAAGGTCTGGAGATCATTCCAGATCTTTGGCAAGATCTCTTTGCAAGTCTTTGCAATCTTTGAGCTTTCCAATTTCATATTGATCACTTCAGAATGGTTTACTAGTTTGGAAATGATCAATTTTCGGAATCCACCAATTATTATGATCACTAAAAAGAAATTTATTTTTGATGCATTTGACTTCTTACCAAAAAAGCGGAGGTGTATATCCGAATTCAAACAATGTTAATTGTTGGTGCGTTGGTTAGATAATTTTTCGGGAATACCGGTAATCGAAATCGATTTGAATCCGTGAATTTTTGATGATTTGTCAAGTGAAGATGTCTATTCAGATCTGGGAAAGAATTTTGTTCGATTTTAATTGAAGATTTGAACAAAGTTATTTTGAATCAGTGTTGAAGATGGAGAAATTTGAGTGATTTTCAAAAAGTTCATTCTAGTTTTTTAAAGGGAAAATATCTAAAATAAATAAAATCAGAGTGCCAGCGTCGAAGGTTTTTTTTTTTCTCCGATTGCTTGGATTTCTTCAAGCCGGATGCAGGTCGCAGAAGAAGAGGTTGTGTTCAACAAAAGAATCATATCAGTTAAGTATAACTTAAAGCATTGATCATTTTCAATTTCATTATATAAAATAGTAAAATTGCTTAACTCTATTGTTGGGGATTCTTGGGGGGTAGGACAGGGCATCAAACGAGCGGAAAACTGATATACAATGGATTGTGGGTTCAAGCCAGCCGGAGTATCTCGGCAAATTTGGGATCTTGAGAAGGTAACTTCGGTACCTTTCTAGGATTCGTCATTTGTTTCGAACAGTTTGAACGGAGTGAGATAAGTCCAACCTGTCCCAAGCCAGTGGTAACGGACCCCTTGGTAGTGATGCAAATATTGTTGATGAGTTAAGCATGAACAATATTTGAATGTGCGATCGAGACTTCCCGTACCGACTCGGGTCGAAAGACCTATCAGCCACTGGTGGGTCCAACATACATACATACATACATACATTTGACTTCTTACCAAAAAAGCGATTTGTCAATTACTAAAAATTGGAGAAATAAATAGTTGGTTCATGGGACATTATTATTTCAGTCGTATTCCTTTTACATGAAGAATTCTCTTAAATCTATTTAAATGCGCTGAATAGAATAAGATCCGCAGTCGTGTTTTGTTTCGTGATTTTTCCAAATTTATTTTTCCTTCCTGTTTAAAGACCAAGTTTAAAGCTCTCGTTTTTTTCTCGCGGTGTTGAAATTTGTTCGCCAAGTTGCGCTTAAAATATTTGATGGAAATGTGGATTCTTAGTTTCTTCTTGCGCGACTTATTCAAGGCAATTGAAATTAAATTATGTGATAAAAGAATAGGGCTTCAAACGTCTACGCTTTCAGTTTTGTGAGTGGGACTTGAAAATAAGTGAAATTAATTGTGCTATCATATGATGGAAAATCAGTATGTATTTTGGTCTGTTGTGAAAAAATGGATGCAA
>NC_073692.1:350895516-350945516 GCF_029784155.1 Uranotaenia lowii | reverse complement strand
ATAAGCTGAAAGTGTTGCCTAATGATGACATTCATTCAAAACCAACCTCAAACAACCATTTTTTGCTAGTTCCAGAGCTCGTAAGCTGTAAAGCCGGCCCCGAGGCTATGGGACTGGTGATTTCTGATGAACGACAAAACTTATGAAATATCCTATTTTAAATAAACTCCAGCGTTTGAATCCTATACCATGTCTGCTCGTTGCAATATCCCGAGTATATTAAAGGATGTATTTGCTGGTTATTTTGTATAAAATTATAATGATTTGCCAAAATTCTGCTCCTGCGAAAAAAAAAACAAAAATTTTCAAAACGAAACTTTGGTTTTCGCTATTTTTAAAAGCCTAAAAAGAGTAATCTTGTATGTACCACCTGCAACCTACGATTTATACTAACCGATTTTATCTTATTATAACATCTTATGATGGTTTCACTTCGTTATTGTCAGATTTTGCCAGAAGAAATTCCATTAAAAACGTTCAAAAATGTGGTCAAAAATAATCAAATTTGTTCATTTCGAAACTACTGTATCCACTAAAATGCATCCAGTCTCTTTTAAAAGAGAAGTATTGAACCGAAAAGTATCAGAAATTGAAGAAGGAAGGTTAAGCCACCTAAAATATAGATTTGACGAAGTATAAGTTGGAAAAACTGATCAATACCATGATTGAAAAAAGTGTGCGCCGGCCAATGGGAGATACCAAGAATAAAATAGAAATTTCTCTAACCAAAAACGATAAATAATTTTTTTTTAATTTTTTCATGAAATATCATAACATTACCTTCATTTTCTTCATATAAAGTATTTCGATCAAACGAATGGTTTTTGAGATACACGCATTCGTAACTGTCCCATTTCTAAAAGAACTACGCTTTAGATCTTCAATTCTCTCTCCAGATGTTAATTAGAGCTAAAATTCAAAGTTTTGTTGGTAAAAATCATTTATTTATTCTATTTGACCCGTTATTTTAGGATGGAGGCAGACCAGCAAAAATTATGGACGCAAAAGGATTTCGTTCACTTTCTCGTACCTTCAACAACAAGGATTCACTCAGCCAACGGGATGCCGCCAAAAAGTTCAGTTGTTTTCAACAATACATTGGCAAGACATTGAAAAAAGTTGGAACTTACTGCCGAAAGAAGACAAGAGCCCCAGAGTATACTGAGGATCAGATTTCGACTCTTAAATCCCAATGCCGCTGGATGATAAAAAAATCCAATTCTACCTGAATACCCATTCGATCTCATTTGCATCCAAGAACCACAACCCGAAAAATCTGCCTCATTGTCGCCCAATCGAAGATTTTTTCGGAACATTGAGCCCATCGGTGTACAAAAATAATTGGAGAGTCAAAAACTGCAAACAATTGACTGATAGAATCAAAAGATGTATTATCAAAGTAGTATAAAGGCCGTACAGCGCTCTTGTTCCGACATTAAACGGAAGCTTCAGCGAACAACTGATTATGGACCGTTTTCAACAACTAAGTTTTCATCGACCTGTACCTTTAATTGCAATAAATCAAATTTTCTTCAAGTACACTTGACTTTTTTTCACAGCTTGTAAGAGAAATTCCAAAATTTTATTAACCACCTGTTACAAACCTAAAAGTTGAAATTTACTCATGTAAACGTAATTTAAAAATTTTGCAAAAATGATGGATGAGTTCTGAACCAAAACAAAGCATTTTAGACCCCATAGTTTGAGAAATTTAAAAATGACCCCAAATCGACTCAGTCTACTGCAAGGCCGTGTGAACGGGCTTAGGGGTTAAACCGAAACTTTTTTTGTAGAGAAATGAATCCAACTTAGATGAAATTTCAGGGACTAGATAAGAGAAAATCGATGTTGAAAAACATGCGAAAAAAATTCGCCTTGTCTCCCGGTGAGACTTGAACCCACATCTTGCCGTGGGTTCAAGTCTCACCGGGAGACAAGGCGAATTTTTTTCGCATGTTTTTCAACATCGATTTTCTCTTATCTAGTCCCTGAAATATCATCTAAGTTGGATTCATTTCTCTACAAAAAAAATAGGTGAAAATTATCTTAAAAAATTATGCAATTATCTGACAAAACTTGGAAACATTACAAAAAAAGTTGAAATAAACGTTTTCATGGACTTTTCCTAGGAAATATTTTATAGCGAATTTTAAAAGAAGTTTATACTAACATTGAAAAAAATATATTTTTCAAAGAAAACATCAAATCGGTTTTCTGATTTTAACAAATTTGTTGAATGAAATAAAACCTTTATTTTCAACTTTTTTCAGTAATGTAAAAAAAATTGTCGTTCAAATTTAAAAACACTGTAGAACTTTTTTTTTATCTTTCATTATCATCATCATCATCATCATCATCATCATCATCATCATCATCAAAATATTATTCTTTAATCGGATAGATTCAGAATTTGTTTTTTTCTCTTACATAGATTTTTAGTTCATCAGTTATCGATGATTGATTTCACTCTAAACTGATTCATTTTCAAACTTATAAACTACGTATCACTAAAACGAAATGTGATAAACAAAATCTGACAAAAAATCGACGTCAGGATTGCAAAATCTACCAATTCCATCATTAAATGCTGTCTCTTGAATTATCCCACAAATTCTATAAATAAGATTTTAAAATTGTTTAAAACGTTTTTTTTTTTTCGGAAAAAAGTCTATCAAAAATGTTAAAAATTTATCTTTTTCATCTTGATATTTTATTTTACTTTATGATGAGTTTAACCATCGTTAGTTTTGTTTTTTCACTTAATTTACCAACCCATTGCATCGGTAAAAGTTATTTTCATTAAGTAATAGCATTAAAGGATTGTGAAAATCATAGGCGGTTGGAAAATTAGAAAAAAATTACAGATTTTTTTTTGTCTCAATTTGAGAGGTTTTCAGTCGCTGGCTGGTTCGCCTCTAAAGAACAAATATTTAAAATGAGAGAGTCGAAATTGATGAGAAGCATTTTCATCACATTTCATCGATATTTTCCTCATGCAACAAATTTTTAATTTTCATTATTTTAAAAAAATTAACTAAAATAACATAAATTTGATCGATAAATTGGATAACCATTTAATTTTAATTTTCAAATAATTTCACAAATTTTTTTTGTATTGTTATATGAATGTTCAAATAAATTTACCAAATTTTAAAGTTCAAATAAAACTTCTATTTCAAATATTTTAGAAAAGTTTTTCTTTGTTTACCAACTCTGGATTTTTGAGTTCTGGAACATATAGAAGTTTATATTCCAATATCACAAAAACCTAGCCGATAAACCTAAATTTTTAATAAAAAAAATTAGTTTCTTGCTTTTGTCCATTTTAATACCCAATATTAAAATTAACAGCGACAAAATATTCAAAGCTTGAAATTTCATGCTTTGACTTTTTTAATTCATGTTTTTTAAATCGATCATGATTTTTTAATGAATCTATGGAAAGATTTATAAATGATTCGAGGTAGCAAGCTTAATTTTAATGCGCAATATAAACTTAGTTCGTATTTGCTTTGCGTTTCCAAAATTTACAGCAAATCTTCAAATCACTAATCATCATCTATGTGTTTGGAATAAAATCTTTTAAATTTAAAATTAAGTAATTTTTTTCCTTATCGAAAATCACATTTCAAATTAAAAATTGATTTTTTTATTTTTAAATCTGGTTTTTTATTTTATGTAGATATTCTATTTTTGTGCACTGATTTTTTTGCCCAAAGCTTCAAATTCTGGTTTTTTCGACATTTTGATTCGCAAAATTTGAATTTCGTAAAGTTTATGTTCTCCTGAATTTCTCAACAGTTTTATGTTGATTGAAAAACTCATTCACAAGCTAAATTTTTTTCTGAGTTTTAAATCTGAATTTTGAACTTGATTTGAAAAATTGAACTTTGAACCTGTTTTCGAATTTCTATACGATTTCCGAAATGTACATAAAATACGATTTCCGAATCTTAATTCCAGATCAGAATTTCATGAGCCAAATCTAAAGCCCTCATTCATGAATGAATTTAAATTTTGTAGTGCTGGTTAAATCTTTATTCATTATTTCAATTATTTATTTTTAATCTGTGTTGTGAATGTTGTGTTGTGTTGTGTTGTGTTGTGAAATGTGAATTTCGAATGATGAATCAGAATCTGGTTCTCAATCTTGGATCGCCACCTAGAAGCTTTAAATGTTTCAATTTTGTGTTAGAATAAAGTTAAAGAACTTCGAATTTGAATAAAAAACAAATTCGGTTTTTTTTCATATTTGGAAAACTATTATCAAAATATTAAAAATGCATTTGATTTTCGAAAAACATGATTCAAATTTGATATGAAATGCAAAACCGAATTCAAAAAAGGATTTCAAAGCAGCTTTTCGTTCCTAATTTCTTATGATTATTCGAACCGAAAATCAAGAATCCTAAACTGCATACAAAAACAGAAATACGAAAATATAAAGAAACACAATTTTGGTTATGGGAATATTTCTATGAGAAGGTTGCCAAATTGCCCGGTTTTAACCGGATTGGCCCGGATATTTAATATTAAATTTGGGAAAAGTTCGGTCCGATCCAGTTGCCCAGATTTCATTTTAAAAGCCCGGATTTTGTCCGGGTTTGTTCTCATTCTCAATCTAAAATGAAACCGAAAAAAAATTGTGTTGCAATTTTTTTTTATTTATGCGTTCAAAATTTTTGCAGCAATTTTCAAAAAATTATCACGAAAGGTAAGTTTTTTTTTCTAGATTTTTCATGTACAATATCTGGGTTTTGACCAAAATTTCCCGGTTTTTTTCCTGGATTGGGTCGACCATTTTGAAATCAAATACCCGGATTTTGCCAGGTTTTTATATAAATCAACCCGGATTTTTCCGACCCAGATACGTGCTAAAAAAAAACCTGACCACCTTATTCTATGAACAAGTGAGAAAATTTTGAAAAACTGTAGCAAAATTTTGAACTTGAAATGGGTTTTTGAGGTTTTTGTACATATTAGTTTTTAGTTCAGATTGTTACTCTTGAATATCTTGCTCTAAAATTTTGAGTGTATATTAGAATACCTCGCTTGCTTTTTTTGACGCTCATGGGGGAGGGGGTGGGTTTAACCCTCAAATCCACCCCCACCCCCCGTTTCCCCAGCCATGCATTGCTGTAAAACACTTCTGTCTAACTCATGTTTCAAACATACATACCAAAAATTATTTCCTGTAAAATTACGCAAATGTCCTGTAACAAAAAGGAGCAGGACATTTATCGTAATTTTACAGGTCGAAAAACAAATTGCGTGGCATTTACAACTTTTTTACAGGTCATTTGCTTGAATAATTAATGAATCTTCGTTAACTTTCTCGGTAAACAATTGAAAATTACAGGTTTTGTTGATTACAGGTTGATTTATTTTAAAGGTTCCATTTTCGGTGACACGTATAAGTCAAAAAAAAAATTCTGTGTAGTATCTTGGTTCTGAACTTCTATTTGTAGTCTGTTTATGATATTTTTCTATTGTCATCAAGTGATAAGTCACGCCATATTAAAATCATTAGGACTTTATCTTGGTGCTTGTTCTTTTGAAAGTTTCCCGAAAATCCGATGATGCCTATTTATTTTCAGCTTGTTCCATAGTAAGAAACCAACATATCTTCACATTAAATTATCTCAACTTAGAAGTTCTAGAGAGCATTACTATTTGTCATTCCTCGTCAGAGATCAGAGCTTTACAGCAATTCGTTTTTTGTAAGAGGTATAAGCTATTTGAATTCACTACCCAATTCTCTAACGTTAGAAAATTCGTTTGCAGTTCTTAAAAAAAAAATGATTTAGCACTTTACAAATTTATTATGAATTTTTTTTATTATTGTTTGAATTACTTACTTATCTTGAATCAACTTACATGGATTTCTATCAACGCTCAAAATGTGACATTAAAAAAGATGTAATATCTTACGTTACGGAATAAAGAACTGATAATGATAATAATAATAATACTACAATTCTCCATTGATTTTTTTTGTTATTTGTCATATTCTCATAATAAACTTTTATTTTGAATAATTTGTAGAGCGACTTAGATAGACGTCGCTTGTTGATAAATATCAAGCCATATTCGATTTTTTCGAATATTTCTACACACATCCAACAAAGTGATAGCTCATTTTTTCCAGTACGATATGTATTGACTTTTTCTCATCAACAAAATCAGATAAGTCCTCCCTTTTCCCCACTTTATTTACTAAACAACTCTGCTAGAAACCTAACACGAACTAACGCTAATGACATACACGAAATATAATAACACTTTGCAGTGGCCAGAAGAGCGTGTAGTCTTCAAATTTTAATCCTCAGGGAACCATTCAGAATCCTTTTGGCCCCATAGATCCTCAACCGTCCAACTAACAAACTATTAGTCACATTCAACAAACCAACAAAGGAAGTTCGACCCACATTTGCCCCAAAACACACACGACAGTAAATCGGTCTGACATCACCGCGCCAGCCAGCCAGCCAAACATCCAACAAAACTGTCATTATTGTAGCAGTAGCTCCAACCTCTTGGGACCCCCAACATGTCACCCCGAACAGGACACAAATTTTGCACGCGATCTGCAAGGAAAAACAAATTAAAACTGGAGTCTAATTGTCTGCGCTCGCTCACCACATGGATGGATGATTGTTGCAGGTTGAAAATCCTGCCTACAAGAGAACGACGACCCTTATCAGGTCAGGTCATACACGCACAGCTGGTTTGTTTAACTTTGCAATGGCGTTTCTCTCAGAGTGCTCTTTACAAAAATTTGACAATCGAGACGAGCGTGTTTGAATTTTCGTGAAAAAGCTCGCTCCCCCGTGTGGTGCAGTTTAAGCTCGACGCTTGGATTCACAAATACTTGAAGAAAGCGCTTTGGTAAGCTTGTATAGGACCGGTTTTCAGTTTCGCTACCCTGCAGCTAACTATAGTCAGAAAAAGCAGATTTTCACCATTTTTTTTATCACAGAAGCAGCACAAGTCCCATAGGAAAAACACAGAAAACAATGAACCAAAAAAAATGGATATTGCGTGCTGTCGCAGGATGTTTTACTATGTGGACACAGACAAAGTGACTAACACTCGCACAAAACTGGCGATGACAGTTTGACGAAGGGATTATGACAGAACCACTCCTTACTCTTTTTATCGTCCGGTCTCTGAAGAGCACCAACGACCGACGGGGGTTTTCTTGGAAATTTGACTGATCCACCCGAGAAAAAAAAAACCCCAAAACCAGCACAGTTGAATCGGTCTCCTGAGATGAGGGAATGTTCCCAGAAACATGAAACAACGGATATGTGTTGATTCATCTCGTGTTGAAAAGAGCTGAGTTTATACGTCCGCTATCAGAGTTTTCCGAAAACTTGTATGATAAGTCCAGAATGTTGGTTAAAAAATATTGAGAATTTTGAAACTAGTTTCAGATTACAGGATCAGATTCCTAGTTTAAAGTTCAACTGTGAAATAATATTGTGGTATTATGTAAAGGCTTTCGTGTTCTTCAAATGCTTTTGTACTGTTACTTTTCCACCAATTTATTTGTAAATAATTATTCAAAATTTTACACTAAAAAAAATCTTCGAGCCTGTTAGGCAAGTATTTTGGAATGCAACGCCAAATTAAACGTAAACGCAACTTTTAAAATCGCCAACCAAAGGGCACCCCCATCAAATCGCATTACAGAAAAAAAAAACGCTGCTAAAACTATCTAGTGGACCAACTCTTTTCAAACATTCAGGCAATGAACTTTGGACCAATTTTTGATCTTTTGAAATGTTTACTTTATTCCAATTCAAATAACCTGATTGCTTCCTCTTCTTGAGCTTGAGCTTGAGCTTGCTATCAACTACGGTCCACCTGCGGCCCCTGCTGGCCAATGGCATAATGGTTGCACTCCGTGATTGATTCGAGATAATCAACATTGCACAATAAATAAAATGAAAGGTGCTGGGATCAAGCAAAACAATCTCACTGTACAGTAGACTGAGTCGATTTGAGGTCATTTTTGGTTTTCTCAAACCCTGGGGTCTAAAAAGCTTCGTTTTGTTCAAAACTCATCCATGATTTTTGCAGAATTTTTATGTATCGTTTACACGAGTAAATTTGAACTTTTAGGTATGTATGGAAAAATTTAATATTTTGTACTGAAAAATCAACATCGTTTTCGTTTCTTCTGTGGAACAGAGCCTGCTCATGGTTTTTGTGTCAATTTATAAATTTTGATAAGAAATTTTTCCAGGGTCTAAACCAGGGTTTCAGAAATTCAAAAATGACCCCGAATCGACTCAGTCTATTATTTCAGTAAATGAATCATTTATAACTAGGGTGACCTGAAGTGATCTGAATTTTCGAGCGAATAAACTGCGTTTAAATTAATATATTCGATTGATCGTAAAAGGAGCTGAACTCAAAAAAAATCTTAATAAAGAATGGGAATCTAAAATCATAACTCAATATCACTGTCAAATCTGAAGAAAAGGCTCAAAATTGGAGTTCAAGAAGCCCAACAAATAGAAAAAGTTCAAAATTAAAATTATGTATCAGAAACGAAAGTTGGAATTAAAAATGGAACTCACAATTGAAACTCAGCCTTATCATTTACAACCAGAATTAATGTATGCAATATGCATTAAAGCTAGTTTTTAATATTTTCTATAATGATATACACGGACGTTAATATTAGTGGTGAATTGGCCTCAGCCATAACCTCGAAATTGAATTTGTTGGCGGCCTCACCAGTGATGCTAAGTGCGTTATTGAAATCCTTCTTGTAAAATAGTTAAAACTTAGTTTAGCCTTCTTGTAAAATAATTGTACATTTTATGAATCAGTTAAACGTTTGCATTTAAATATGGGGCGACCGTTAATCGATGAAGGTAGCCACCTTCTGCTAATTAATTTTTAATGTGATTTAAAAATGTCTTACAATTTTTTTTATATATACTACTTGGTAGACAAAAAAAAGGGTTGTTTCTAAATAACGTAAACGAAAACAAAATTAATCAATCCAGAAAAAAAGTCACTTCACTTCTATGTTGACTTTGAAAATAATCGATTACATGCTCTGACTGTTTTAAACATTCAAACATATTTCGCTTAAAGTTGCGCTTTTTTAGAAAATGTTCCGCCGTCCAGCTTTTTTTCTGAAAAAAACTTTTTTGGTAGACTCAATCCTCATTTATTCTACCACTCCAAAATAGTTGTTCCGAGCTTGATAGAAACGCTTCATATTAAATCTCTCCTCAATCATTTTCAACTTCTGCCTATTTTTTTCTAATTGTTGACATCCAGCGATACGGCTGTGAAAATTAATTGGGTTACACTTTTAACCTTCATTTAGTCTCATTTCAAATTCGTTGGTTCAACACAGAAAATCTTTCAAATATGATGATCTTTTGTATTTTTTTCTCAAAACTAGCAGCATTTTTGAAAAAGAATACAATTGAAAATATATTCATCCCAACACATCAGCAGATTTTAAATCGTATTTTAGGCTTCCTGAAAATGATTATTTATATTCAACTTGTTCAAAAAAGTCGTTCTTGGACGCAAAAATAGAAAGTTATAATAACTCATATTAAATTTTTTGGTTCAATTTTGGAAATAAAGTTAATAAATTTGTTCAAAATTCAGGCTTTTTCTTCGAAATCTGGCAAACTGAGCTGGACACAAATTTGTCCTAAATTTTGTGGCAATTATCCGGGCAAGTCCGGATAAAACTGGGCAATCTGGTAAGCTTAGTATCACCATAACAATCTGGTTCAGTTAAGCGTTTTTTGAGCACATTCTAGCGATGTTGATATTTTTGGCTTGAAGACAAAATTCTTCAAGTTACTTCCAAAGGATGGTGGATCCAAAGGATGGTGGATCTCGCGAATCCTAGCAGAATCCCTTGAATCTAAAGCTTAAAAACTGTCAATTTCCGGATAAAATAGAACAGGACAATCGACCGAAAAAAAATCTATTTTCAATCAAACAATGAATGAATGGACGAGTTAAATTAAATAAACTTGATAGATGATAAAAAAAACGGCTCTTATAAAAATATAAAAACTTTGTTTAAATTTAGGATTTTAAATTAATCTGAGTTACAACATTTTCGACTCAAGTGTTCGCAGTATACAAATATGGAAGTTCTCTTGAGAATTGAATTTCTTAAACAAATTTCATTTCTCTGTATTTTATTACTTTCTATGAATTATTTTAGCTGACAAAACATATCCATATGTATAGGAATGGTCATAAAAATATTATGTTTTAAAGTGTTTTTAAAATGTCCCACTTTTTTCAGCGATGCCCCGCTTTTTTTTGGTGAAATGTTCCGCTTTTTTTTCTGAAAGTATCTAGTAAGCCTATGTTAGAGTGGTGTTCGTGTAGAACTGTCAATATGTCCTTAGAGCAAGTTCACTGGTGTTGGGAAAAAGTGGTAGAAATTTTGTCATTTTGAAAATTTTACCATGCAAAAATATTTTCAAGATCTTTGGGCGTTGTATTTTTTTACAGCACTGTTTCTACTTCAGCCGTATGTGATAGAAATATTGCTTTTTTGCATCACAGCTTGCGAAACTACAACACGTGTTGTAGAAAAACTTGAAGGTCAAAGAACTTGAAAATGTTTTTGCATGGCAAAATTTTCAAAATTTGCAAAAAAGCGACAAAATTTCTACCACTGAACTTGCTCTTATATACTAAATTTTGAGTAAGAACTGAGAGCTAAGTTGGCCTTGCTCGAGCACGGTAGTTTTTTCTCGCAATTGTGTTTTGCTTCGTTAACGGGTGATGGAAGCGAAAAATTATTCTTTCTCTTTAAGAAAGTTACTTTCATCAAATCAGACAGTGCAGTGATTTTTTTTTCAATTGGGACAAAACTCGCCATATTTATTCATAAGGTTTCTAGCTATTCCCGGAAATGACTGTCATTGAGATATATTTCAATATGTGCACTTGTGTTAAAATTGGCTCATATGAAGAGGCAAATTCGGCTTTAGTGAACTGTGAAGAAAACAATTAAACTAACGTTGTTTTGATTCAGTGATGCTGGTGTAGAGAAGGGAATTATGTTCATAAAACTTGCATAAAATTTGTATGTTTTGCAGGAGCACTTCCCAAAAATAGATTAAAAAGTAAAAGTGCCAGTGTCAGTCGCTGTAATGCTCGGATTTCTTGTACGACCCTGCCAGTAATGTTTTCGTGTAATCAGTCGGACATCGATCTGTAGATGGGCATCATCGAGCTTAAGACGTGTGGACAAAAAAGGTAATTTTGAATCCTTTTTTCCAGTTGTTAGAACGTTGAGTGTCGTGTCCTGTTATGCGTCGTGTGTTAATTGTGATAATTTACTTCTCGGTAAAACTCAGCAACATTAAGTAAAACTAGATGTTCGTTTGAATTTTCGCAGTTTTTGCTTGTCTGTTATTCAAATGTCACATTTCTATTTTCTCTCAAAAAAAAAACATCGATACAGCTTTATCAAACACCGCGTAATCTAACTCCCAAATATTGTAGTGCTTTTAAAGTACAAAAACTCCCTGTACTTACTTACTTACTTAATGATCCCGCGCCGATCCTCCGGTGCATAGGGCCGTGGTAAAAGACCTCCACTGTTGACGATCCGGAGCCAGCGTCTTCACCTGGTCCCAGTCAAGATTCTCGTCGACAGTTCGGATTTCAGCGGCTAGGCTTCGCCGCCACGAATTTCTGGGTCTGCCTCTTCTTCGATGACCTTCTGGATTCCAATCTAGCGCCTCTCTGCAAATCTCGTTTTCATCTCTTCGCAGCGTGTGCCCAATCCATCTCCACTTACGTTCCCGAATCTCGATTTCTAGCGCCCTTTGATGACACCGGCGATGTAGTTCCTCATTCGAGATCCAATTGCCAGGCCACCAAGCGCGGATGATATTCCGCAGGCAGCGGTTTACAAATACTTGCAGTTTTCGCGTCGTTACCGCATATGTGCACCAAGTTTCGCACCCGTACAGCAATACGGATTTGACGTTTGAGTTGAAGATTCGGATTTTCGTTCGTAGAGAGATCTGGCGTGACCGCCAGATGTTTCGGAGACTCGCAAACGCAAATCGGGCCTTTCTTATCCGGGTTTCGATGTCTTTTCTGGTACCACCATCAGGCGTTATCTGGCTACCAAGATACTGGAAGCACTCCACTTTCTCAACTTGTTGCCCAGCTACCATGAAACTGGAGGGATTTCCTGTGTTGATCTCCATCGACTTGGTCTTTCCGACATTGACTTTGAGACCTGCTGCCTTGGAACTTTCGGTGAGATCGTCGAGTTTGCTCTGCATATCTGGTTGTGTTTGGGCGAGCAAAACAATATCGTCAGCCAGGTCAAGGTCGTTCAGTTGCTCCATTGTTGAAGGATTCCACGGCAATCCTCGGTTCGGTGCACAGTCAATCGATCCAATCAGAATCTCATCCATTACGATAAGAAAAAGTAGCGGTGATAGAATACATCCTTGTCTCACTCCAGCAGTTACCGGGATTGGTTCGGACAAGACACCGTCGTGCAAGACCTTGCACGAAAATGCCTCGTACTGTGCTTCGATGAGATGGACTAGTTTCTCTGGGACCCCTCGTCGCCTTAGAGCCGCCCAGATGTTTTCATGGTTAAGTCGGTCGAATGCTTTTTCGAAATCAACGAACACCAGCAGAAGAGAGTCCTGGAATTCGTTGATTTGTTCCAGTATGATTCGTAGCGTTGTGATGTGGTCCACACATGATCGTCCGGATCGGAATCCAGCTTGTTGCCGTCGGAGTGTAGCGTCTATTTTCTCCTGGATCCTGTTCAGGATCACTTTGCAGAGTACTTTGAGGGTTGTACAGATCAACGTTATGCCTCGCCAGTTACCGCACTCTGTCAGGTCTCCTTTCTTCGGGACCTTTACGAGGATACCCTGCATCCAGTCAGCCGGGAATGTTGCAGTATCCCAGATGTCGGCGAAGAGACGGTGCAACATTTGTGCTGACAGGGCAGGGTCGGCTTTCAGCATTTCAGCAGGGATGCAATCGATCCCAGGTGCTTTGTTGGATTTCATGTTTTTGATTGCCGCTTCTATTTCAGCCAGCGAAGGCGCTTCCGAGTTGACGCCATTTATGCGACTTACTGTTGGCGCTTCGAGCTGCAGATTCTGTTGGCCATCGCTATTCGTGACTCGGAAGAGTTGTTCGAAGTGCTCAGTCCATCGTTTGAGCTGATCTGTTCGATCGGTCAATAACTGACCTGCTCGGTCTTTTAGCGGCATTCTTGCATTAGTCCTTGCACCACTGAGGCGGCGAGAAATGTCATAAAGTAATCGGATATCTCCATTGGCGGCGGCTCTTTCTCCCTCTTCGGCTAGGGAGTTTGTCCAGGCTCTCTTGTCTCGTCTACAAGCTCGTTTAACTGCCTTTTCCAGCTCCGCATATCGTAAGCGGGCGGCTGCTTTGGCTGACCCGGTACATGCCTGCTCAATTCCGACTTTCGCCTTTCTCCGATCATCGACCATCCTCCAAGTTTCATCCGACATCCATTCACTTCTTCTTCCACAAACTTTACCGAGAGTACCATGGCTCGTCGTGATAAAGGCATTCTTGATTCCACACCACTGTTCTTCGACTGTTCCGTCTGTCGGCAGCTCCGAGGCTCGGGATTCTAGCTGTTCAACGTATGCCCTTTTCACCTCTGGATTCTCCAACCGGCGGACGTCGTATCGACACCCGACTTTCTCCTCGCGCCGTTGGACACGCGCAACTCTCAGTCGTATCTCGCCAAGGACGAGGTGATGGTCAGATGCAATGTCTGCGCTTCGTTTGTTGCGGACATCAAGAAGGCTCCTTCTCCATTTTCGGCTGATGCAGATGTGGTCAATTTGATTTTCTGTTCGGCCATCTCGGGATACCCAAGTGACCTTATGTGCTGGTCGATGGGGGAAGAGCGATCCGCCGATCACCATGTTGTTGTTTCCACAAAATTCTACAAACAGTTCTCCGTTTTCGCTCATCTGTCCTAGGCCATGGCGTCCCATGATGCGCTCAAGGTCCTGATTGTCGGAGCCAATCTTTGCGTTGAAGTCGCCCAAATGGATTTGAATGTCACCCTTCGGAATTCTCTCAACCACGCTGTTCAGTTGACTGTAAAACTGCTCTTTCTCCTGCAAGTCGGCAACGTCAGTTGGCGCATAACACTGGACCATTGTAAGGTTTCTAACCCGTGTTCTGAATCTGGCTACGGTTATTCTTTCGTTTATCGGTTCCCATCTAATGAGGGCCGCGTAGGCCTGCGGGCTTAACAGGAAACCAACTCCTCGTTCCCGAGTAGCATGTTCTCCTCGTATGCCAGAGTAAAGCAGGACTTGCCCGGATTGTGTCTTGTGTTCTCCAGTATTAGGCCAACGGACTTCGCTCAATCCCAGAATTTCAAGCTTGAGGCGGCTAGCCTCTCTAGCAAGTTGTTCCAGTTTGCCTTGTTGGGCAAGGGTTAAAACATTCCAAGTTCCAATTCGTGTCCGTGTTTTCATGCTAAAAGTCGTCGCCAAAGTTCCAGGTCGGTCATTTCTTTCGGATTCCGTAACAATTTCAAATCGGGAGCAGTAGGTTGTTAGCCTAAAGTCCCTATCCCGCGATGGGGCTGCCATCTTGGACTTAGCTGGCGGGAGCCGCATTTCATAAATTCAGCCGCTTGCTGCAAGACAGACGCTGTTTGAGCCGCCCCTGACCTGGAGAACAGACGCTCGGTTGTTGTTGCACGCCGCCCCTGACCTGGGGAACAGACGCGTGCGGCCACCTTCTCAGTCTGCATGCGACCAAAGCATCCACCGGGGTTGGGTACCCGATCTCCGCTTAGGTTACTCGCACCCCAGCCGGCACCGCGGGGAGGTAGAGATAGGAGTTGTGAATAAGAGGTGATATGACCACTATGGGGTCTCGTGTTGCACATTATCCACCGTTTACCAGCCTAAACTCCCTGTCCTGAATATAAATTGATACGAAGCTATTTGTAATATTTAAATGGTTTATTGTAAGTCTGTAATTTCTTGTTTTTATTTTTTTTGCTGAGAATTGCAAAATTGAATATTGTAAACTTCTTAATCTATGGATGGTAAAAAACGAATGTTAAACTTTCAGTAGTCTGGTCAGTGCAGTATCTGTTATCTTTAAAAGTATTCGTTAGCCTTCTAAGAACCAAATCCGACGCTGCCTTTAGACGGGGTTTACTACAATTCTCGTTAACCGAAGCAAATCATGGTTTTACTTACTTCCTGTTGTGTGAATGTTTCAAAACATGCTTATCTAACCTAGGGTTACTATATCCCGCGACACCAAAAAGAGTACATTGAGATCATTTATCCAAAACTCAGGAGAAACGTTGAACAGTAGAATCACGTTCAGTCGAACTCCAGTTTTTTGAGCGTCCGCTCCCATATGGCATGCAAAAGGATGTACAGCAGAGCCCCGCTTACCCGAGGTTATGGGGGTAGGGACCACCTCGGATAAGCGAAACCTCGGACTAAACGAAATACATTGACAAACTCAATCTGTTACTGAACGGGGCTACTAAACGGGCAGCACTGAACGCACTCAAGTTGACGACAGTTGAACAGGGAAAGAGCGCGAGAGAAAAGAAAGCAATTTATTCGGCGGGAAAGTCGTAGGACAAAAATAAACAATAGCAAACTCTAGAATTGTTCAATTCAAAGCCAGTATAGTAGTTCGGTGATTCAAAGAAAACTAAAGCTAAAGTTCACAGTGGTTATTGTTGAGTTCGAGTTAAAACCCTAAATTTACGCGCTAAGGTAGGCCTAAAAATCAAATTAAATTGCGCAACGCAAATTATAATGTAAAATTATCCAAATCTAGGCATTTGCAAGTGAAACTGCGCAGGAAGGTTGAGCACAGGTTACAATACCACGCACAAAGCGTTTTCAATTAGGAATCGCCAGATTGAACCAAAATCGAATTGAGGTGAGAAATTAATTGAGAAAAGTGGAAATTAAATCTCTAACCTTGGTTTATTAAAGGTGTAGGGACTAGCGGCGGAAAATAGCTGGAATCGAGACGAAAGTAAGCGATAGAAAGTTCACTAAACGTAAGCTTGAAAATTGTTCTATAGAATATTCCTTAATTAATTGTATTAAAATTGTAGGAATTTAAAACGTGTCGCGGTAGAGCTTCGTACGAATAAAAGAGAACGTTACGAATTTGGAAAATGAGCTTTATTGTCATCTCGAGCCGGAAGTATCAATTTTTACACAATCCTTTTTCTCTGGTTTGGCATATCATTCAGGCGCATAGGTAGGTTCTTAAATACTTGGATTTTATTTTTCTATTTAGGCCTGTCGTTTCTGGCAGGTTTAGATTTTGAACTTGCCAAAAATGTCTATTTAGTACCGTTTTTCAAGGAATTTAACCAACTAAGGTAGGCTTACCAGATAGTTTCAGAAAAAAAGCAGGACATTTCACGAAAAAAAGGCGGGCATCGGCGAAAAAAGCGGGACATTTTAGAAACTCTCCAAAACCTAATTTTTATGACCATTCCTATACACACGTATAAGTTTCTTTAGCTAAAATAGTTCATAGAAAGTAATTAAATTTCGATAATGGAAATTTATTTTGAAAATTTAATTTACAAGAAAAACATCCGTATTTTTAAACTGCAAACACACAAGTTGAAAATGTTGTGGTTCAGATTAAATTAAAATCGGAAATTTTAAGAATGTTTTTAAATTTTTAACAGCCGTTTTTGATCATCTCCCAAATTTATTGAATTTTATTCGTCCATTAATTCATTGTTTGATTGAAAATAGTATATTTTTGTTCGGTACTCCTGTTCTTTTCTATCCGGAATTTTTTTTTCCTTAACATTACACTCAAAGTATTTTTAAGGATTTCGGAGAAACATCTGGAGCCACCATCATTTGGAAGCAACTTAAAAATATTTTCTTATAAGAAAAATATTAACCTCGCTAGAACGTGCTCAAAGAACGCTTCGCTAAACCAGATGTTTAAGATAATGCTAAGAAAAGTTTAACAGATTGCCCGATTTCATCAGGACTTGCCCGGGTATTTGACAGAAAATTTAAGAAAAGTTCGGTCCGGCCCGGTTGCCCGGATTTCGTATAAAAAAAGCCTGGATTTTGACCAGATTTATTCACTTTATTTCGGAAATTGAGCAAAAAAAACTTAGATTGAGTTATTATAAATTTTTAATCTTTTTGAGCGAGTCCCAAGTAACCAGAAGTTCCTTAAAACAGTCTCTTAAAAGCTTACTCGATTCGAAATCAAACGTAAGTTTTTCAAAAAAAGCCAATTTTCAGAACAACAACAGTGATAAAACCATCGGAGGGCGCCTGGCCAAGGCGCTGGCGAAGTGTTTTTCCGAAAAAAATATGTCTATCAGAGTGTTCATCGGCTAGCAGCTATCAAGGTAGGTTTTGAAATTTTCAAAAAGCCAGAAAACTGCCCATATGCGTCCACAAGAACAAAGATATTCTACAGCAAAGAGAAATTAATTTTCCAACATTTTTTTTTCATTTTTCAGATGCTACGACCCGAGATAGTTACCGAAAAATTCCCGATGCACGTTCCGGACTCATTGGCTGTAGCCCATCTGAAGTTTGGACAACCGGCATGGCATAGTGATTCCGAAAATAAATTAATTAAAATTATATTCGTGTTTCCATGCATTCTTTACTTTCCGATAATTCCTCGAAAAACATTAGTTAAAAACAATTTTAATTATAATTTAAAAAACTGAATTCCTCAAAACCTAAAGATTATAGTTAATATGACGCACATTTTGTTCATACTTTCGAATCAATGCCTTTTTATGTGTTTTACCCAAAATTTCATTATTTTGATAAGAATCATGGATCATTTTCAAAAAGGGTGTATTTTATTTTAAATCAAACGATAAGTTTAAAGTTAATCGATATTTTTAGTCAGTGTGACCAGAAATATATTTGTGCTTTTCCCAACCAAAATTTTTATTATTTTTGGTCGAAATCTTATTGTTTCTAAAATAAATTTTTCTGCGTGTATAATTTAAATTTATAAGTTATTCATTTCCTACATTGCTTTTAACGGTTTCATGTTCATCCATGTAACTTTGTTTTGGTGAAATATCTAGATAAACAAGATAGATTAAACTGTTACTAATTGATAACGCCTTTGAAAAAAATTTTAAGCCAAATGAAAAAAATCAAGTGATCGACACAGCTCGAATAACACAATAGCTCTATAGGAGTTCTGCATGGAACGTAAAAGTTCGTACAAAGTTTCTCATTGAACTTCAAAATTCTTTTGAAGTTCCACACGGATCTAAAAAGTTCGTTAGAGATTCATAAGAAAGCACGACAGTTACATATGATTTTGAAACTCTTTAAGTCGCTTAAAACGCACAAAAATTTTCTATGATACTTCTATGGATTTTTCATGTTCGTTTAGAAGTTTAAATTAAGAACTTACGAAAAATGGTTGCCATTTTGTCTCGAGTACCTTTTGCTTTTACTCAGCCAAATGTGAACTTTGAATGCCCACGATTGAGTAACTATGCGACTTTTGGTTGCTTGGGAGTTTTGTCTTAATAATCATGAATAGTTTTTGGGAAGTCTAAATACGACTAAAAATCTGCTGATGTGTTTTGAAGAAAAAAAAATTTTCAAGTGTGTTCTTTTTGTTTATTTTTGAATAATCCCGAGATTTTGATCAAATATACTGGATATTGTTCAGATTTTAGGTTGAAAACTTTGAAATTCATTGCTCGGATTTTACAAGGTTTTAGATAAAAATGCCCGGATTCGCTCGTTTCGGATATGTCTGGAATTATTTTGACAACCTTAAATGCTAAGAACTAAACGAGTTATTTAATATTTTCTTTTATGAACTTTTGAAAAAATGCTGCTTATTTTGAGAAATGATGATAAGTTTTAATCGCCGATAAATTTTATTGATTTATTTTGAGAAAGAAAAACGCAAAAAACACTCTATTCGAACGATATTCTGTGTTGAACCAATGAGTTTAAACTGAGGCTATATTTAGGTTTTTCCAGTGTTAGTCAGTAAAACATCATAAATGTATTTTTTTATTTTACAGCGTTATCCGTGAATGTCATTTTCCGTAAGTAAAAACATTTCTAGTTTTGAAAATCATAGATAAATAAAAGAAGATTAGAAAAAAAATTACTGGAGTTGAAAATGATCGAGAAGAGATTTTATAAGAAGCGTTTTCACAAGCACGGAACAACTATTTTGAAGTGGTAGAATCGGAGAAGGTTGAATCTACCACAAAAGTGTTCTCAGAAAAAAAAAAAGTGGGACATTTTGAGAGAAAAGCGGGACGGCGGGACATTTTCTAAAAAAGCGGGACATGTAGCAATGATTATATGGACTCTCTCTAAACAATGTGGAATCTAGGCTTCTGAAAAACATTGAAGCTTTTCCAAATTTGACAAGAATAGGCTTTCTTATTTGCAGTTTTTCAACTTTGTTTGAATGTATGATGTACCTGATGAAATGCAGTAGATAGAAAAAATATAAAAATAAGTATAAGTGGGATACAAAAATTGTATTTGCGGCTTGAAGAGCTTCGGATTCAATACGATTGTTCATAAGAAATTAAGAGACTTATTGGAGAAATAAAACATATTATTTACAGCTCATTTTTGTTAAGTGCCAAATCTCTAATTGTCTTTTCCAGATTTGTGGTCTTATCACTTAGCTACTTATTCGGCCTATTGTTCTATTCGGCCGAACATTCTTCGGCCTCTTAACCCATTCGGTCTAACATTTTTCGGCCTGACGGCCTTTGGCTGAATGTCCGGGCCCCTAAAAAACAGATGTGTCCACTTTCTTTCGTGAACACTCCTGAATGACATGAAGCAAAATGTATGAATTGTTGGAGAAAATCAAATAAGTTGCCTATCCTGCGATCCTTATTTTCCCAAAAGAAAAACTCCATCGATTGGGTTAACGACCTGCAACGGCGCAACAAAACATCGAGCAACTTTTCCATTTACTGGCAATTATTTGCGGCAAATGAGTTAATCATTCTGTCGGTAATAACTTCAACTGGGTGAGTGGGTGTGCTTCTTATCGTGTTCATCCCGTGGTAGCTTTGGAACTGAACCCATTTTACCGTTCGAAAGTCGATATTTGGATGGTTGATCGATTTTCCACATTTGCTAAGAAAAGGAACATTTCTTCTAGACTTGATGAATAAAATTCGGAAAAAGGTAGGAAAATATCTAAAGGGTTCCAAAATTCGGCAGCCTACCGTCCCAATTCATCTGCCTGTTTGCCTGTGTCCTTTCGATGAGTGATGGACGGTAGATTCCTAGAACGGTTGTCAATAATGGCCATACGCAAAAACTCTGAATAAATGACTTAATTTGCCACCGACAACCCTTTGAGAGGTTATTAGCTGCCGTTTTTCTTCGATGGGTGGGAGAAAATTTGTTGCGGTTCAATTTTTGGTTAGAGGAAAGGAGTTTCTTAAATTAAAGGTTGAAGTTAAGTTTCTATCAAACAGCAAACAACAACCGAAAGCGTTCAGGTATCAGTGTGTTAAATTGTACGTATATTTTCCTTTTTTTTTCAATACCTTTTTTTAATGGAATAAAAGTTTTGTTTGGATTCTTATTTCTTTTAATTTTGATCGACTTTCCCCAATCGGCTGATCTGCGAATCGATTCACCGAAGTGGCAAAAAATCACGGCCAAAAATTATAAATTTACCGCATTATGCACATAATTGGTGGCACATTTCGGCTGATTGGTTCGGCCTTTGCCAAGGCTTTCGCTCCGATCATCATGTAGTTATATGTATCTTAAAATGTAACCTAATCGTCCCTCCCTCCAGTGCTGGGGACCATTCGAAAGTTGTCCCCGGGAGGACGACTTTGCCCAATCGATATATAAGTGGGGAAATTTTTTTCTGATTACCCTTTTCCTGTACCCTGGGTCACCCAAGCGGCGGCCTTTTGGGTTGATTGGAAAACAAGCGAAGTCTGGTCTCATGAGAAGGTTTGGATTTCGGTTTCGGATTACGGGTGGCTTTTGGGAAGGTCGATCCAACCTTCCGAATCGGTTTGCATTTTTTTTCCTGTTGTTTTTTTTAACATAAACCGTGAATTGTCCAAAGTACAAGGTCTATACCGGGTGATTTTCCAGAAGTGCCAGAATGACAATGTGGAAAAACAACGGAATCCAGGATGTTGTGAGCTTTGTGCATCACTTTCTGGGGTAATCTAATAAAGTGGGACGGCATTTGCTGTGCTCTAGGAGAATTTCGGGACAATTTCGTTGACTCCTCTTGACCTATTTTGAGGTACATATTTGTTTTGATAGTATCAAAGCTTTTTTTAGATCAATTCTCATTTGTGTTGAAGCAGGTACTCAACAACTGAAGTAAGTTTAAAGAGGAAAAAATGGAAAAAAATGATAAAAAAAAATTAACGCATGTAATCGCAATAAACGATCTGATGGCTCCAGAGATAAACAGAAAACTACCTTTTCCGTTGAACAAGGCTCTAAATAAAAATCCAAGCAAAATTCTGTATACTATCACAGAACTTCAAATTTATCAATGTTTAGGATTTTTGTGACTTCAAAGAGAACAATAAAATAGTATTCGATTGTTTTTTTTTTTTGCTTAAATGGTGGCTCCAGAGAGTGAGACGGCATTTTTAGAAATTCTCACCTAACGAGAAACGAAAAAAGCTTTGTTTTCTATCAAAAGTAGGGCTTATAGTATGTTTTTTAAATACAGATCAGTGTTCAGATTTTTTAAATGAGAAAGTGGCTCCAGAGAGAAGATAATGATCAGTTTGAAATCCTTTATTTCTTCTTTTATCAACATGGCCAAAACTTGTATGCATCCTGGAAAATGGAAAACTTGCGTTCTTCTTTTTTTCTTTTCAATATAGTATGTTTTACATATAAAATGCATTTGATACAGGAACAAGTGAGGAATGAAGTGTGGAGTTCCTTGCCAAACGCTTTCTATGATTATTTTATAGTAAGTTTGCCGGAATTTTTCAGAACTGACCCGGGCCGGAGAAATCTGGACTATTTTATATAGAAACCAGGTACAATCCAGGCAATATCCAACCCAATTTGATCAAAACCCAGGAGTTACTCAAAAAAAAAAATCAAGAAACAAAAACTAAAAAATTTTTTATTCATCAAAACTCATAAGATTTTAAATTGAAGTTCCCGCTTCCAAAAAAACCTTTTGTTATTTGTTTTATATTGTATAATTGATTATCGAAATGTCCGTGCCACCCTAGCCATGCTATTGCTCTCTCTCTAGAACTCACTCTCACTGGCACGATCGACTATCGATCGTGCTGACAGCATAGGTAATAAACAGAGGCAATAAAATCAGTTCAACCCAACCTTAGAAGACAACACATCGCCTCGTATTTTTGTAGCCCCGTCGGTCGATCATTACACGGGAATAAAGTTTGATTCCCCGGGAAATAATCGTGTGTCCTTTTGTGTGTGGAAGAAAACACTCGCAGAAGCGGTGATATCACCAGAGTTTTGGTCAGTCCCACCAGGTAAAACGGGACAAGTGTTCGGGGAGCCAAATTACCCCGATAAGAGTGGGACAAGTTAAGTGCCCTGTTCGATCGGCAGTGAAAATTACAGTCCACTAAATAGTTGTGTTTTGACGATCAAGAACATTATTGTTTTTATAAAACTTGATAAAAAATTTCGGATTTGGACACATAAATAAAAATAATTTCCAGCATAATTTGTTTTTGTTTTTTTGGTTTCATTTGACAAATAAAATGGATAATTCCGGGCTCTTTCCCATGAATCCGAGAAACCAGGCCAGACCAGACTTTCCCCCAATTTTGTTTGAAATATTCAGGCCAACTCTGATAAAATAACAAATCTATTCATTCCATTCTTGTTAGAATTATAAATTTTTTCTCTGTTTTGAATTTTGCTGCTGAGAAAAACACACTCGTCACCCATCACCGCAGCAAAGCCTACTTCCTCATACTCAAGAGATAAAAAATTTTTTGTTAAAAAGTTTAAAATGAGAAATTGCTAAGCTAAGAGCAAGTTCACTGGTGTTGAGAAAAAGTGGTAGAAATTTTGTTGCTTTGAGTACATTTTGAACATTTTGCCATGCAAAAACATTTTCAAGATCTGTGGCCTTCAAGTTTTTTAACAACACGTGTTGTATTTTTGCATATTGTGATGCAAAAATAGCAATATTACTATCACATACGGCTGAAATAGAAACAGTGCTGTAAAAAAATACAACGCCCAAAGATCTTGAAAACATTTATGCATGGTAAAATTTTCAAAATGTCAAAATTTCAACCACTTTTTCCCAACATGGCATGATGGCATGGGTTCGATTCCCATCTCGGTACTGGGTATTAAATGTTAATCTTAAGTTGTCCACGTCATTTATCCAGTCTGTAAAGCCTAAATTGGCTAAGACGGTGTATGTCTTTCATTGAAAAATATAGCTTCGCCGATTGAAGTTGTAACAAAGAATATCGAAATATGTTTAAATAGAAAATGGGTTAAAAAAGTTTAAATTTCATCTCTAGTTTTGAAATTTTTCAAAATGCTTCGAATTAAGTTCATTGAAATCAAATTGGAGAAAAAGGTGCATCCTTCCCCAAAATTACTCTTAGAAAATGAACATTTTTAAACTTGATATTTCTGTGATTTCGGCCACCTTGCCCACCACCTTTGAAAATGTAATAATTTTCAGGTACGAAGATGTACCAAGACGAACTCAGAACATAAGGTTTGAGGTTATGTATCATTTTGCCTGAGAACTCGAGTTTTTTATGCCAGTAGTCAGGAAAGCAACCGTATCTTCTTTGGTGCAATGCATATTTCATCACACTTTTGACTCATAGTTAGCTCCGATCGGCATTGAAATTTGGCAACCCCTTTTTAAGATGCACTTTTTACAAATTGGAGGTCCGCTTGACTTTTTGTACCATTCAGCTTTCAAGTATAATATGGAAGTAGGCGATGACTGATTGACAGCGGACGTGTTTTTTTTTCACGGAATTCACAATTCGATAATTTTAGTTTTTTTAATGTAACAAAGTCTAAAGAAAACGATAAAAGTGATATCAATCGGCGACCGGATGTTCCCAGCGGGAGTAGCCGCCGAAAATAGTGCATAAAGATGGAGTTACTAGAGCCAAGTGTAGTGAAATTACTTTAATTGTCCAGTCAATGGAAGTTAAGTGGATATACGGTTTTGATTAAGTGAAGAAATTTGAGGTAAGATTTCAAAGTGCAACGTCCGGCCGAGTTCAAGCCAGCCGGAGTATCTCGGCAAATATGGAATCATGAGAAGGATACAATGGTTCCTTTTCATAATTCTAAATTTGTTTCGAACAGTTGGAAGAGAGTTTGGTGAGTTAAACCTATCCCAAACCAGTGGTAACGAACCCCTTGGTTGCACTGCAAATATGGTTGGTGAGTTAAGCATCGACAATATTTGAACGTGCGATCGAGACTTCCCGTACCGCCTCGGGTCGAAAGACCTATCAGCCACTGGTGGGTTCTCATACATACATACATACATACATACATTCAGCTTTCAAGTATAATACGGCACCAATTTGAATCTTCTATGTACCTTGGATGATGCTGATGCAGATGCTGTTTTGCACTTTGACTAGCCCACTGTTTCTGTTTTGGATTTTTGAATTGATTGAAAAATCGATGAAATCAGTACATTAAGATTTTTAAGCTTCCCATTGAAGAATAGATCCCGGTTTCATGGTAGCTTATACCACTTACACATTCCTCAATTCAAATAATAGGTTTCATAGAGTATGGCGCTTCTCAATACTAAGCAAAAAGACATTATGGAGTTAGAAAGTCTTTACACTGGCTTAAAAAGGCTAACCCAAGCAATCAAAATTTCCTAAAAAAAATGTTCATAGAAGCTTAATCACCTTTCGATTCTGTCTGAAGAGAATGATCAACCTAAAATTTAAGTTTTAAAGCTACTCGGAAGTTCATTTTAGTATCTAAAGAGAGAGAACACCTAAAACAATCTAGGCGTCGCAAAAAATCTGGTTGACAGATTGCTCTGCTTCCGGAAATATTTACTGCAGTTAGTGAGGGCCTGTCGATCGTTGACAGGCACTAGCTTCTTACTATTAGTCTGTAACAATAACGTTTATTTCACGTTTCTCCATTAAAAATCACCATTACTGAATTGAAAATCACTCTTTATTTCTCATTCCAAAGAAAGTAACACTTAAGATAAACTAAAACCAATAAACCGTATAAACAACATACTTAAGCCTGTTTAGTGAGTTAAGTCAGCTGTAAATATTTACAATTGTAGCAACGGCAACATGTACCTTCCGGTTTAAAACATCTCGGAAAACTTTTTGGACCTTTTTGGAGGTATCTTGGCGATATTAAGTACCGTAAACAGGGGGAACTTTGATCAGCGGGGTAACTTTGATCAACATGAAATTTTTGCAGATAATCATCATTAACCTTCCCATGCCGTTCGCAAAATATCCGTTTCGGGGAAATTTGAGTTGTAGTTTGATTTCGTTCTCCTGGCTGTAAATGTTAACCGATTTTGATGATATTATATTCATTGTGTAGGTAATTTGTTCTTATTACTCAAAATTTTAAAATAAAGTCGATAAGTATTGCCAAGTAATCAGAAACTGGTTCAGATAGTAAAAAGTCCGAAAATCAATTTTATTTTTAAAATGCTCATAACTTTTGACAGCTTTTCTGTATTTAAGTGTTTCATTAATGTTTAAAATCGTCAAGAATTCATCTATCCGACAGTGTATAGATATGTTGGGGTCCAATGCAAGTTTTGTCCGCTATCTCAGATCTTCCGGTTGAAAAAAATCTAACTTTAAAAAAACGATATACAATTTTCGCTTTGCTTAGCTGTATTTCATTTCCCAATGAACCGATTTTCAAAACTCAAATTTCAATTTTTTTACGTTAATTTGATCATTATTTTCATAGAACATACTTGGTCTGTCAAAATTCCAAGTTCTTCAGTATATTGGAATGATGATAAAGAGATTTTGAATGTGCGCTTCGGGTCATATTGACCCGAACGGCATGGGAAGGTTAACTAAGTTTAAAGTTAAAATATCTGAAAACTGTTTAATACGTTTGGAAGCCTATGAATTAAGTTACAAATAAGCTAAATTTGGTTTTTATTAGAAGATTTTTTATATTACATTAAATGTAATTTTAAAATCTTAAAATACATTGGTTTTTGAAGGCTCACAAACAAACATCTGTCCTGATCAAATTTAAGCATTTAGGAGCAAATGGGTTGTTTAATGTGAAAGTTCCACTTTTTATTTGGTTTGGGTTTAGTTTAAGTGCTATTTTTATGGTCATTTGATGATAGTTTTTGGATATTGAAAAAAATCGGTCATTTTCCATGAAAAAGCTCGTATAGAAAAAATGGCTAAAACTCTATCGAACGATTAAGTTTGAAGAAAAAAAGAACATAGGAACAGTGCGAGGACTCAGGGAATTGCATGAAGATGAAATTTCATTTGTTTTTGGGGCCTAAAAATATAAAGAAATGTTTATAATTTTTGCCCCTAAATGTATGCAGCAACATTGTCCATCTTGTGAGTATATTTGTTTTTGAAAGAAAACGTTGAAAAATTCAATCGAGTCCAAACAAAAAATACTGTTATCGATATTTTGAGCCTTCTGTGCTAAATGGCATCAAAACAATAAATTTTAAGATGTTGAGATACGTTTAAACCAAAGTGATCAAAGTTACCTCGAAACTCGAAATCTGGTTTTGTAACAAACATTTAATTATGACCACAAATGGCGTTTGAATTTACTGCAATCAATAATCATGTTTGATACTCCTCACCTCAGTAAGGGTTTTAAAGCTTTTAGGTATTACGAAAAAGCAACCCCTTCCAAAATATTCAAAAATGAATAAAAAAAAGTGATCAAAGTTCCCCCAGTTTACGGTACTTTGAATTATGATTATATTGGTTTTTTTGACCTAAAAACTTCAAATAAAGATTTCTCGAAAATTCGACTAGGGATTTTTTTAAAAATTTGCCCAGAGGTGTAGAATAACCTAAGAAATCGAGCCCTATACTTGGTTTTGATGGTCACTTTTTTTTTATAATAACTGTCCAGGGGGGCACCGTGAAAGATCGATCGATCTGCAGGATAGGAAAAGCCAAATTTTTGACAAAACAGCGTTTTTCATCCTATTATTTAAAAGGCACTTTCTATGGTAAAGACTTTCCTATTGTTAAAATATTTGTAAAAATACGTATAATAAAGGTGCAATCTGCGTTTCCTTGGATGTTACGCCGTGACAATTTTGCTCATCACGTAAATTTGATTAATTTTAATATTCAAAAGTCTTGCTAAATTGATAGATAAGTCTAACAATGTCAAAAGTTTGACAGAAGTTGAACTTTATAAGGTATGGGTTTTCCAGGGGTCCAAAAATGGAACATTCAAGATTACTACAACTTGAAAATAACAAATTTCAAATTAAAAAAAAATCGTGAACAATTTTTAAAATTTTTTGTATAACATCAAGAAAAATTCTATTTTCATATTCAGGCTTTTCAAATGTATAAAATTTTATTGTTTTTCTGCATAACCTTCAACTTATCTTTTCATTCCTTTCCACCTCTATTCTCATAAGAAACTTTTATTTAACGAATTATGTTCTTCTCCAAAAAATTTATTTTTCCAATATCCTTCATCTAAATTCCACATTCCATTCTTAGCTAAGGCTTTCCTTATCTCTATTTTTCCTGTTGCTCTGTTTTTGTTTAACAGAGCCGGAACAATCCAAAAATATTCTTAGCAAGCCAAATGAAAGCAAACAATCAGCAGTAGCAGCCTTAAAAATCTGCGCTTCCTAAGCCAATCCGTTTTCAACAGGAAGTCCAAATCAAAACAAAAAGTCCACACCACAGATGCAGCCCTAAAATTTTGCGCTTCTTAAGCCAAAACAGTCTTTATACACCGGAAGGCCAAATCAAAACAAACAATCAGCAGCAGCAGCCTTAAAAATTTGCGCTTCCTAAGCCAATGCGTTTTTTTTCATAGGAAGGCCAAATTACAACGAACAATCAGCAGCAGCCTGCTTAAAAATCTTCGCTTCCTAAGCCAATCCGTCTTTATACACCGAAAGGCCAAATCAAATCAATCAATCAGCAGCAGCCTTTAAAGTCTGCGCTTACTAAGCGAATCCGTCTTTTTTACCGGAAAGTCAAATCAATACAAACCATCAGCAGCAGCCTTAAAAAATTGCGCTTCCTAATCCAATCCTTCTTTATTCACAGGAAGGCCTAATAAAAACAAACAATCAGCATCAGCCTTCAAAATCTGCGCTTTCTAAGCCAATCCGTCTTTTCCCACCGTAAAGCCAAATCAAAACAATCAGTCAGCAGCAGCCTTAAAAAACTGCGCTTCTTAAGCCAATTCGTCTATTTCCACCAGAAAGCAAAATCAAAACAAACAATCAGCATCAGCTTTAAATATCTGCGTTTTCTAAGCTAGCTCCGTCTTTTCCACCGGAAGGCCACCTAGAAACAAACAATCATCAGCAGCAGCCTTAAAAATTTGCGCTTCCTAAGCTAATCCGCTTTTATCCACCGGAAAGCCAAATCAAATCAACCAGTCAGCTGCAGAATTTAAAATCTGCGCTTCTTAAGCTAATTCATATTTTTCCATCAGAAGGCAAAATCACAACAACAAAAATCAGCAGCAGCAGCAGCCTTAAAAATTTGCGCTTCCTAAGCCAAGACGTCTTTTTCGATCGGAAGGCCAAAAAACAAACAACCAATCGCCTTAGAAAACTGCGCTTCATGAGTCAAACCGCCTTTTCCATCGGAAGGCCAAATCAAATCTATCAATCAGTAGCAGTTATAAAAATCTGCGCTTTTTAAGCCAATCCGTCTTTTTACACCGGAAGGCCGAATAAAACCAATCCATCAGACGTAGCTTTTAAAATCTGCGTTCCTTGTACTTATTCTACCAACCACGTCATGTTGACAATTTCAAGCGGGTTGAGAGGACAGCCTGAATTTATTGATAAGCGAGTTGAGAGGGCAGCTTGAAATTGGAAAGCGAGTTGAGAGGACAACTGGAACGAATCGATAGAAAATTCAGGCAAGTTGAGAGGACAGCTGAAACTAATCGATAGAAATTTCAAGAGGAAGGCAAGTTGAGAGGACAGTCTGAATGAATTGATGAGAATATTTCAAGTAAGTTGAGAAAGCAGCTTGAAATTGGAAAGCGAGTTGAGAGGACAACTGGAACGAATCGATAGAAAATTCAAACAAATAGAAAGGACAGCCTGAACGTATTAGTAAAAATATTTCAGGCGAACTGTGAGCACAGTTAAGAATTGAAAGGTGAGTTGAGTTGACAGTCTGAACGTATTGATAAACATATTTCAAGCGAGTTGAGAGGACAGCTTGAAATTGGAAGGCGAATTGAGAGGATAGGCTGAACGTATTAGTACCAATTTCGAGTTAATTGAAAGGACAGCTTGAAATTGGAAAGCGAGCATGAAATTGGAAAGCGAGTCCTAGTATTTTTTTATCTAATTCGAAACCAAGCGGGTTGGAAGGACAGCTTGGGATAAGAACAATTGAAAACTGAGAGGGTTGGAGCTTTCACCGAATAATAGAGCTTATCGAAAAGACATCTATTTTTTTAATTCAGGTGGATTGAATCAAAAAATTAATAATAAAACAGATTTAGAGGTGAGCTTTAGAGAAAATTAAAGGTAGGTTGACATGTGAGAGTTTTTAACGGATTAGTTCATTTTCACATCAGAATCATGAGTTTAAATTTTGAATTAATTTCCAGAGTAAATTTTCTAATTTTTCAACAAAAACGCATGTTTTGTTTGTTGATTCTATCGCTGTACAAAGTTCTTTGAACTAGGAATTCAAACTTTAAATGTAAAAGATTACCTGTTAGATTTCCAGAGTAAAATAATGATTCGAAATCCGCATTTTAAGTTAGTTTTAGGGGTTTAACCCCCCCCCCCCCCCCCCCCCCTCATGGAGGTTTTTTCAAGCAAAACTTTTCAGATCCAAAAATGAATTTACTATAGTAAACAATTTTTTATCCCAAAAAGTGATAAAAAAATAAGCGTTAATAGACATGTCAGAAAAATAGTTCGCCTAAATCACTCTTGACCAAAGACATTTCATTTTACAACACTGAATGGCCTTCACGAATTGAAACTTATTTTTTATTGTAAGTTAAGAGTTGAAATTCAATAAACCTTTTGTATTTCAATAAATTTTTTTTACAATAAACCTTTTGTTTGAGTTTCAAGTTTTATCACAAAAAAAAACTCTACCTTAAGAATGGGTTATATTCTGAAGTGTAACTTCTTAACTTTTTATTAAATAAGAAGTGTAACTAAAGTTTAGAAATTGAAACCAAACATTTTAACTTTAAAATTTAAGCATTGAATACTAACTTTACACATCAACAAATTATAAGCTATGTGACAGGTGTTCAGTTTTCATAATAGTCAAAAGAATTAGCAAAAAAAATTAAAACCTAGTATCCATTTCTTTATTACTTATCTTTTTGATTATAAAAAATCGTTTACGTCGTTTCAAATCTTATGATAATATGAAATATTCATCAAGAACCTAATATCATACACAATTTTAATCTTTTTTTCTTGTTCTTCTCAATGTTCAACTTCACATTCAAAAGGGTTTTGATAAATTACACAAGGTCATAAAATTCACATTTTCAAAGGTGCAACGAATTTAAGAACTTATTATGATTAATTTGGGTGCCCTGAATTCAAATATTTAATTATTTTGTTTTTTTTTACATCACCTTTTATTTTGAAAATAGGGTAGGTAAAATCATTTAAAAATTTCTGCATTTGTTAAAAAAAAACCTTAAAAATTTAAAATAAAGTTTTAAACTTATTATCAAATTTTCTTGAGACCGCAAGTTCTTTCAATTTCTGTGAAAAAAGTTATAGAGAATTTCTATTTGTTTCCTTTATCCCATTTTTTAAAATACGGGAATTTTAATGAGTTTTTCAAACTTTTATACCACATTGAGTTCGTTTGGGAAGACCATCTCGGATGGTAAAAACAAGACTTTACTTGTCGAAAAGTAAAACAGGAAGAGGCATTTTATTTTATTTGAACTTATAATTACACTTTTTGGCGCTTTAGTTCTTCATATTCTTACTTAAACTAAATATGACAAAATGGCAACACTTTACAATAAAATTATAGCTAAAAGATCGAGGGGTATGGAAGAATTAACTAAAATGTTTCAATTCAAGATGACCAATCTGCAAGACCACGACATTGAACAGAGTTTAAGATATATTTCAAAGCAAACATGAAATCGTTTTTTGAAATTTGTTGGATGAAATAAAACCTTTTTTTTTTTCAACTTTCTTCAGTAATGTTAGTTATACTAGTAATGATAGTTTTTAAACTTGTTAAAACTGTAGAATTTACTTTTCAAGATAATTTTTTATTGTTTTCATCAAAATGTTATTCCCTCATCCGAATAAAGTATATACAGAATCGTCTTTTTTCTATTTAATTTAGATTTGTCAGTTCATCCGTTTTCACTCAAAGCTCAACTGCACTTCATTTTTAAACTCATAAATACCACATCTCCAAAACTAGAGATGACAGACAAAATCTGAAAACAGCTTAGAGTCAGGACCTTAATCAACCAAACTTTTGAAAGCATAGGCTCCAAAATTCTGTTTCCTTTAGTAATCAATCACATTCTTCAAATAAGATTTAAAAAAAATGCTAAGATATTTTATTTAAAAAAATTTCTTCTAAATTGTTAAAAAACTAAGATATCTTTTTCAATTTCTAATTTTATTTCTTGAAAACCAAATATCTAAATCTTTTATAAGAAAACCATAATTTTTACATTTTGTCCTTTCCAGGACACAATAATATTGGGCCAATATTCCAAAAGACAGCGACAAAAAATTCAGAGCTTGAAATTTTAGACTGCACAACTCGCTCTCAAAACTTAAAAATATTTTCTATCAGTTCCTTATTGATCATCCAAGAGAACACCCATTATCCAACCTGTACATTGTCGGTTTAAGCTTTCAATGATGCCTTGAACATTTTGTTTTTAAAATGAAAAAGAAATTTAAACTAACACATTACGGACCGCGAAAAACTTTAAGGGGGGGTAGGGTCTAACACTTTCAAAAAATCGATTTTTTTATTTTTTTATTTTCTTATTGTAAAACATTCCAAGAGTGTTGTGTCAAATTTTCAAGTCAATTGAAGCAAAACTGTAGAAGTTATAGGCCTTTAGCTCCTCCTATCTAATACTGCAAGAAAGCAAGAGCAGAAACTTCAAACGCGTTTTTCTCGAAAGCACATTTTTAAAGTCCGTGGACATCGTCATTTGAAAACTACTTATCCGATTCTTTTCAAATTTGGAACATATTTTCTACATATAAAATACCAGACCCCAACGTTTTTCTTTTTTGTTTTTTTTTACTTTGGGGAGATTTTACAGGTGAAAAATGGCGGATTTTTTCGTGAAAAATCGTAGTTTTTACTTCAAACAGCCACAAAAAGTTCATAAAAAATTGTTTAAGTTAAATAAAAACGTTGGGGTCCAGAAAAACATCTATTAAAAATATTTTGCTCTGATTTTTTGACTTCAGATGATTCTGTGCTGAGATACAGTGTCCACCGCAAATCCTTTTTTCTAAAAGGCATCCTCGAAAGTGCTCCGTCACCGGCTCATTTTTCAATATTTTTTCTACGAAAAAATTACTAAATGTTCTTTTAACAATGCTTTGTATAATGCAAAAAATTTAAATACATTTGTTTGAATGTTAGCTCTAGAAAAAAAATCGTACCCGTTAGACCCTACCCCCCCCCCCCCCCCCTCCCCCTTAATCCGAGAAACACCGAGATTAGGTACAGTGTATCTCAGAAATCATTGAACCAAAATTCACAGCTTTAGCTTCTTTGAGTAACGGCAAGTGTTGTGTTCAATTTTGTCGAAGACAGTTTGATGGTTGAATATAGAACATTTGAGTTAGGCTTCAAAGTAGGGCACATTTGCGAGGAGCGAGATATCTCGTATTTGGTCCGCAATGTGGCCTAAAATTTATTTTGGAACTGGGTTTTGATTTTTTTCTAAATCTGGTGTTATATTTTAAATACTCTATTTCTGTGCACTGATTCTCATGTCTCAATCTTTTAATTTTGGATTTATTCTAAATTTCAATTTGCATTCTTTTTCTGATGTGTCTGAAAATCGATTTCATGTTTGTAATCTAAACCGTTCTAAATTTATTTTCATCTAATTTCATGTTCAAAATAAGGACTACATCCTGAATTACTAACTTACTAACTAATCGGAAATCATATTAACTTCAAACATTGATTTTGAATGATTTTGAATAGTATCAGTAAAATTTATTATTTTTAAGAGCATGTTTGATAGTCGTACATGAGTAAGAAAATGGTTTTAGACATCAATTTGCTTATTTGTTGTTCAATTTTTCTATAGATATTTTTTCTAGCTAAATTTGAATTCCGAAACCCCTCCTATGGACGAATCCTTTGCACGGGTCTGTATAAGAGGCTGAAAAATGTGAAGATTAGTACAAAGCTGATTTTATTTAAAAAAAAAGATGATTTGCGTAAAACTGACGACTTATCCTTTTTGAAAATCTACATCATCAAATGCAAATCCTTGATTAAATTGATGTATCAGAAAAATAAAACATATGAACGTTAAAAATCCAACGAGATTCCGACAGCTATGAAAGCACACACTCATTTGGCGGAACACTTGAAAGTTTTAAAATTGACCCGTATTTTCGAACCCTAAATATCTGTCAAATAACGGATCATTTTGTCGGGTCAATATTACACATATTTTCGATCAGCCCGGGAACGCTTCAAGACAGGAAGTTTAATGTTTTATCATAATTTCAACCGTTGTGATACATTATTATTCTCCTCATGGACTGCGTGGAATCAAAAGACCCGCACGAAGAGGGTTTCGATTTCGAACCAAATTTGCTTCGTAATAAAACTTTGCTGTTAAATGGTAAGTATTTTATAAGAAATAATTTCTTAAATCATTAATTAATAATTAATTATTTGCTCAACAGACTGTCCTGGAAACACTAGCTGCAGAAATGATCATGATCCGGAAGCTGCAGAAATCTAGCGGGCTTAAACAAAATTTTCGAAACTGTAAAATAATTATTTGGGGTGAAAAAAGTGAAATGTTTAAAGTTAAGAAATAATTCACGTTTTGTTTAAAAATGTCTCATTTTATTTACATTTTTTATCCCTTGCATCGTACATCACTTGGCGCTTGAAACTGCTCACATCTCCACAGAGCGCAAACTTTCTAAATAATGTGTAATTTTGACCCGTCGTCAAAAGAAAAGCCTATGTACCCTATGAAAAGTCAAAGGACTTAACATGATAAAGGAATTAAGCCAGTCTTTTCCGATAACGGATCAAAATTACAGCAACTATAAGGAGTTGCGCCATATGAGTGTGCAATGAATGGTCCATAATTTTCTGAAAACATTTGAGAATTGAAACTTAATGAACTCTTGATATTTTCAACTCTAAGATCTTGTTGACTTTTTCAAATTAAAAAATCCAAAAATAACGACATTTTTTTAAACGAAATTTTGCGAACGCTCTATGACGAAATATATACTTGAAGCACAGGGCACCTTTCAACAAACTTACCGCACACACCTTGTTTGAAAGGTCGATTACAAAAACGGTAGGACGGCAGAGGTGGAATCGCTACGAGTCGACGAAAGATGACAACACCACTAGTCCGGAAGAGTTCAGGTGCCAATTATTCGCTTTATTAAGTTGCAGTGGCGGGCGGAAAAACCATGCGTCTCCATTTCATGGCTGTTTGCTCACTCGTTTACTCAGCAATGGTGATGGTGTTTGTGCCGGAAAATTGGTGGCAGAAGCACGGAGGGACTTCTTTTGATGCAGAGACAGAGGGAGAGAGAACAACGGATGTGGACACAAAGCGGAACTGGAAGCTTTTCACCGTATCGTGTGGACATCACACACCGAGAACTGTAGAGAGTGCGAGAACAAGAGGCGAGATGGAGCGAGAAAATGGTTTCGCTCTAGGAGTTTTCCCAACTTCAAAGCGCCTTTCTCAAGTACCAACCTATGTTTGGCAAACGGGGATGATAGTTGTTTTAGTATTTGCTCGTACATGGTGTGTATATGTTAGTATGCGTGTATGACATTTCAGTATAAATGAAAAGGATTGGCAGCAAATTTCTAGCGAGGCGCTGCTGTCACTGAATGATGAATGTTTCTTCCAGTACATTAGTCAGAAGATTATTGACTGTTGGGCAATAAATTGCGGTAAACGAATGAAAATGATGCATGTTATGTTGCGGCGACTGTTGCGTTACAATGAAAGGTGAATCTCACTTTCCTCGACTCGGTGTTGGAATATTTTTATTCAATTCCCGCAAGAAATAGAAATGATTTGATATACATTAAAATATTCACAATAAAATTTTCAAACTAAATTTTCAAGTAACATCAACTCTTTGGAACCTTTAGTTTTTTTTTTAATTTGCTAGTCTTAAAATAACATTCAAACTTCAAGTTCTCTGGAGCCACCTTTTTTTACATTATTTTTTTAAAACTAATTTTAACGATAAAATAACTCTCTTGAGCCACCATGTTTTTCCAAGCTCGATCGAAAATCAAAAATCAAGGTGCATTTTCAAACAAACACATTAAATTAAAAGTATGATTTAATTTTAAAAGAAGAAAATTAAAAAAATTTTAAATTTAAAATTTGAATTTAAAAGATTTTAAAATACGGTGGCTCCATAGAATAAATTGAATATTAAAAAATACAAGGCTTAACTTAAATTTACTGAAAATAAGCAGCACAGCATTTCAGTTGTCATTCTAGGCTTCCCTCAAATACCTTCCTCAACTTTGTTTCGTTCCAATTCATTAGCATACACCCTTGTGGTGTTTTATTACTGCTGCTTCTATTTTTGTACATTTTCTCGGCTTTGCTCGTCGTGATGTGAAATTAAATCTTGCATCCATCCAAAAGCCACTGCTGCTGCTGTTAGAATTGGTGGTATTTAGTTTGACTTGGAGCAGCTTAAGTTCGGTTCTGTTCTGCCTCGAAACACGAAGGTCAGGTCAGTTCTCACACTCATTCATTACTCATTCTAATGTATGCCAAACGGAAAAGAAAGTAATGTTTTATAGCCCCTTCCTGCTGCTCTTATTGGCTTAATTATACGACAAAAAAATGAAATCCTCAAAGTACTCGGTTGAAGTTTTTTACTCTTCATTGTTGACTATTAAATGCCAATGTGTCAAAACAGTTATTCAGATTGGGGATTTACAATCTGAATAAATTTAAATAACTAAAATGGTGGATTCTATTTATTTTAAAAAAAAAATCAAAGGTTGTAGATATTTTCAATTTTAGAGGTCCTAATAAAATTGTTCTTAAGTAAAAAAAGAAAAAAAGTGTTTACTTTGACATAATGAGACAGTATGGTGGCTCCAGAGAGTAGAAGTGAAACATTTGCTTAACACGTTCGTCGCCATAGCACCCATATTCGGGTGACGGGTGTATTTCCTGGGGGGCCCCGTCACATCAAAAAGCGTGTGACGCTCTCTTACTTGAGTTTACCGCTCAGTTTCGCCACACGTTTCAAATATGGGAGTTCTCCCTCTTTGCTTTCTCTCTCAGAAAATTTCTTTGGGCCCGGCTAGTAAAACTACCAAAATGAGCGTGGCGACGAACGTGTTAAAGAAGCAGGTTATTATGAATTAAAAAAAAAGCTTTACTTGTCTTAACAACTAAATGATTATTACTCTCTGGAGCCACTATAGAATCTTATTGACTATGGTCATGCCAAAAACAAAAAAAATCGCAAATAAAATTATTTTAATCCTTCAGTGAGCTATTGTCATGAAAAATTTCAATGAGTTTTAATGAAAAAAAATTGTTTAAGCAAAAAAATAGATATTTTCAGAACGATGTGTGAAATTTTGCCAATTCAATTAAACGGAGATAGTTGAGAGTTAATAATTTGATTGGCATTCTGATACGATTCTATCTAAAGGTTGTGCCGCTTATCAAATCAAATGTGATGTAAGCTATCGTTCTATACTTGTCAGGTTAGAAGTTCAAACCTCGATTACTCATGAAAAATTTATAACCGGTTCCAAGAAAAGAACCATCTTCTTTCACCAGCCACCCAATTTTCCCGCAATATACTCCACCACGCACCAGTCCGATGTTTTCTCTCTTCCATTGAAGTTGTACTCTCACCCCAAAATGTATTCAACAATGCTAGCGATGTAGTGGTGATTTTACTGCTGAACACAATACATGTGGTGGCTCCTGCCAGTCCTTGTTTTATTACCTTCTACCAACCAAGTACGATTCCGTACGAGCGTTGATGTAGGTTTTGCTGCAGCAGTCCCTCGAGAGCGAAGGAACATTACTAGCATGCTATACAATCCATTGGTTTTTCTTGGAATGCCTCATCTATGTCTGCCTGGCCGCTTTTCTCCTTACTGTCTACACACAATTTAACGGGCCAACGCACCACTGCAAATGCTGACACTTTACTGGGAACGTTTCTCTTCATCGTTCACAGGCAATAAATGGAATTTATGAAAATGTATCAATTTCAAAATTTGAGCTAGTTTTAAACATTTTTATGTCACGAAAATATTCTTCTCATCTTTTTCATTTTTTCTATAGACTGAAATACCCGCAGAGAAATTACACTGCAAAAAAAATTAAATTTGAATTTTTATCGTCCTACTTCGTGGCATATATTTGGCCCATCGCTTTTTAAACATTTTTGTATTGCAAATAAAAGCATTAGTTTGAATCACAGAACGTTTAGCAAATTTTTGTCACAGATCACAGAATATTGAAAATGTATGCAGAATTCAAGGAATTTCTTGTACATACTTTTGAAATTATAAATTTTTGTATCACTATTTATCCCATATTTTTAATCTTATTTATAAAATATTCGTGCTTATGTTATGAAAATCTATTTTCTAAAATGGATTTATTAAAAAACGATTGAATTTGTGAATAATTTCCTTCACTTTTCTATAAAGTTCATGACAACAGCATCACAGAAAAGCGTCACATAATTTTGAGGTCAAATCATAGAATTGCAGATTTTTATTTGTCAAAAAACAGAATTTTTTTCGGCAACCTTTTTTACAGAGTCGAAATTTATATACAGATGTGTTCCTTGTTGCATATAATTTTGAGATTTTGTTCTACAGTGTTACAGTGTTACAGTGTTTTACAGTTAATATATCTTTGAAATGGCTTCAAGTTCAAGAAATTGAGGAAATCTAGAGAATCGGAATTCAAACGTAATAAATAACAGATAAGGGGAATTATATATCAAGTAGTTTTACTTTAAAACAATATAAATTAAGGGGGAGGGGGGGGCTAGAATAAGTATAGGTATAAGAATTTATCCCGCATCATTATTGACTGACCAAATCAAAAAAACCTTTTTTTAAATCTGTGAAATTCTGAGCATTAGAAGTTGAAGTCTACTGAATTTATGTTTTTAAATGTAACTACATATTATCACATTTAGAGGAACTATTTGGCAATAGTTTCTGTTTTCAACGTTTTATCTGATGAAAATCTTATTTTTTATTAAATATTGTAATCCACATCAAATTTTTAAATCTTTAACACCTTGCATGAAAACGTTTATTTTGTGTTTTAAAGAAATTAAACGAAAAAAAATATTTTAATGTTGATTATAAACTTTGCAATTCCTGCTTTAGCTCTGATTGCAACTTTCATCCTCAATTTTGAAGTGGAATTTCATTAGTAACTTATTTCTCAAATCTTGATTTGAAACAATGATTATAATTTGAGACATTGAATTGTGGTTCTGAATGAAATCCGAATTAAGGTTTCAAATTTAACTCTGGAACTGTTATATCTGTATCTAACACAAAATCCGGACAACTCTAAGCAGAATCCAGAGATTTGAAAAAAGTTCTTTTAGAGCGTGACAGAAAACATATCAAATTCACATTTTTTATCGAAAAACGTCGGCAGCATTCAAATCGTTTTTAAAACTCTCAAAAGCAATAACAATTTAGATAAAGCTCAAAAAATTGTGACCAACTTGAGATTTCTGTTATAGTCCTTGAAAACTAAGGTTTGTTCGAATAAATCAGTAGAATCTAGAATGCCTACATTATATTAAATAATTGATCACTAACCCTGATTTATTAAATAGAGAATACATTTTGGGAATTCTCAGCTAATTCACCGTTATGATTTGAATATGAAATATTTTCTCCACATTAAAAAAAAGTTACGGCTTTTACGGCGGCTAAAAAAATTTCAACCTAAATATATCTTATTGAAAAGAAAATACAGTAATTATCAGTTTTTGAAAAAAATTTGCAGTGCAGAATAGGTAGATAAAGAAAATCCCTTTCCATTTTCATTAAGTTTAAACGTCTAGCACAATTACAAGGCACATATGTACATATATTGCATTTACTTAAAACTTTTAACTTTATTTGTGAGGAATAGACAATTTTCGGAGGGGTTCATATTTACTTAACTTAACAAAAAGACTTTAATATAAACATTCCAAAATTTTATTCGGAGAGTATCCGGAAAAATGCCGAGTATTATCAAAATTAAAGAAATATACATGAATAAAGTTAAAAAAATAAAAATCCCATAAAATTTTTAAGTTTTGTCGAGCATTGCTGGGAGTAAAATGAATAAAACCAGGCAATTAGAAATGCTCACTTGTTAAGCATAAGTATGAGATTGAATACAGCAACATTAATGTTAGCTTATCGATCATTTTTGGAATTTGCTCTGATTTAAACAATCTATCCCCTTTTCCAAAAATTAATTTGAAAAAAAAAACGAATAAATTAAATATCTTCTATAGTAACTTAGATAATTAGTAAGTAACTAACTAACTACATGGACATGAAGAAATCGACAATACTGAGTTTGAATTTCATTCAAATTTCTGAGATATTCAACTAGTTTAACCTTAGTATTAATTTATTGATTCTGATGTACTTGTATTGTAAATTTCATTGAGCGATTCTTTAAGTATTAATTTTTCTTCCAGATTTATGATTCTGTATTTTTAACATTTCATTTTTCTACTGAATTTATGTTTTTAAATGTAACTACATATTATCACATTTAGAGGAACTATTTGGCAATAGTTTCTGTTTTCAACGTTTTATCTGATGAAAATCTTATTTTTTATTAAATATTGTAATCCACATCAAATTTTTAAATCTTTAACACCTTGCATGAAAACGTTTATTTTGTGTTTTAAAGAAATTAAACGAAAAAAAATATTTTAATGTTGATTATAAACTTTGCAATTCCTGCTTTAGCTCTGATTGCAACTTTCATCCTCAATTTTGAAGTGGAATTTCATTAGTAACTTATTTCTCAAATCTTGATTTGAAACAATGATTATAATTTGAGACATTGAATTGTGGTTCTGAATGAAATCCGAATTAAGGTTTCAAATTTAACTCTGGAACTGTTATATCTGTATCTCCAGAGAGTGTTAATTTTATTCATTTTTTAACTTCCAGGTTTGAAATTTCAATTTTTCTTTTAATGAGCTATGATGAAAATATTCATTCTGCTTCCGACGAGGCACATATTAGGCGATTAATCATCATATGGATTTTTTTATATTAATCTTAGATTTTTTAACTAATCAGAAAATTTTGGAAAGCGATAAAGTTATTAAATAAATTGAGAATTAATTGTGCATTTATCAGCTCTAATCAGAGTTTTCAGAGAGATAAACTCTTTCGCAATGTTTGCATGTGTACCGTATGAGACCCAATGGTAACGCTTTTAAGGAATCCATTTTTTGTTCGATTCGGAAAAAAGCACTGAAACGTAGTATAATTGACGTACTTCGAAGGGAAAAAAGTGAAATTTTCCATAGGTATGTGACATGAAACGCGAATTCGGAAAAAGTGTCGATGTACCAAAGGCAGCGCACGCATATGTTTATTATTCCGATTGCCCCGCTAAAGTGTAGGTACCAACGGACGCGCACTGTTTCGATTAACTTTTTTGGAACCTTTGGATAGTTTTGCTGGAGAACTCGAATAAAAAAAAACACACTCAAAACAGAGCTTTTAATTAGCAACAACAGAGAAAAACGGCTAAATCTAAAAATAAAATGTTTGATTTGATTATTCCTGAGATTGAAAAACAACGTAAATTTGTTTTCTCTCAGGCAATCGCTAATTGAATAGTGTAGGAATCAAAAAATGTAAAGTTATTGATTTTCGAAGAAAATAATTATCAAAGTTGAAAATGCGTGGCCATAATTGGGTCTCACACGGTATCAACAATTATTGATTGAAGATACCGACGTTGTTGTTTTTTAAGGCAATATACTGTACTCATATGGTAAGTCATATGAAAAAAAATATTTATAGGGGCTCGCCGAGAAAAAAATCCCCAGGCCTCCCGAAGCCTTGATCCGGAACTGCTCCTACCAGCAAAATTCTCTTTGCCAATTCGAAATTCAAGCTCTCCAAAATTTGAAAATTTATGAGTTTTCAAACATTTCTTCTTAATAATTTCATATTCATGAAAATCTAGAAGAATATTGCATAACCGGAATTCATTACCAACAGCACACAGACTCCTGTGTAAGACTCCGAGTAATTCAGTAATTTTCCAACATTTTCCAAATAAATTATTTTTTTCATATTCTTCAACTTATCTTTTAATCTTACCTTTACTGATGGACTCATTTCCAATTAAATAAAATACGACGACTGAAATTGAAGTCGTCAAAATATAAAGATTAACGGTAAAATTAAAGCAATTATATTTACACGTTTACATGAGTACATACGAAAAGTTGAAATATAATAGTTGAAACATAATAACATGCAGTGATTTTATAGAGAAAAAGCATGTTATCCACTCGTACAGTTTTGCACATGACCATTCAAAAACGAACAGAAATCGTCATCAGTGTATTACCACACGTTCATCCGCAACACTGACAAAATTTTACGTCCACTTTCAGTTTAAATCTGAGGCACTATCGGTGCAAAACTGACAGCATAAACCAAAAAAATGATGCTAAAAAGTGAACACTGGTGATGAACTGGTGCAAAAGTGGACATAAACGATCATGCATATGAAATTCATCCAACACATTATATTTAGTGTTGGAAAGCAAATTTTAACATAACTGTTTGAAATTAGCGATAACTTTCAACCCTAGAAGACAGTCTAAATATTTAAAATGTCCAATACAAATCATTCCCAAACACGGTATATTTCGTAGAATGATTTAAAGAAAAAATACAATAACGCTAATTTTGGCATGGATAGTCAGTAGAGATTTTTCAGGTTCATTTAAAAAAAATTAAAATATTTGATCGGTAACGCTCATACATTTTTTTAAATATTTTCTATTTAAAATCTTCAAAAAATATTTTTTTTAGGTGTTTTATAATTTCAGAGGTGCTAATTCCCTTAGTTTTTATTTTTAAAATTTTTTATTGAACTGAAACCCCAATTATTTCAAATACTAAGAAAAATAATCAAAATTATTTTAAACTTGTAACGGAGCTATTAAAGCAAAGAAAATTGCTTAAAAAAATAGTGATCCTAAAATTTAAAATCGGCTGGATAATCCTGTCAACAGTCTGGGAGGGTCAAATTATTGGAAATTATAAGCCTTTCTCGAATGGATGATAATTCTTCATCATCCCCATCTGAGAGTAGAACAACTCGACTCCGAAAATATCTTGAGGGCTCATCTTCCTCTGGATTTTGGGTGGTTTTTATCCGGCCCAAAAAGAACGATAAGCCTCTTATCGTGGTACAGATCACTGAAGATCTGGCGAGGTGGCCCTCTGTAACCAGTGTTACAAAACTGCGTCCGAATAAGCTGCGCGTTCCTGTGGTTTATTCGAAAGCTGCAAACGATATTGTTGCCAGTAATTTTATAAACCTGGAGTATCACGTCTACATCCCGTCTCGAGACGTAGAGATTGAGGGCGTGATCACAGAGATGAGTCTGGAGGCGGAGTATGTTAAATCCAACGGTGTTGGTAAGTTCAAGGGCCTAGATTCGACTTCGGTCGAAATCTTGGATCGCCGTCAACTTCGAACTGCTAACGTCGTAAATGGAGTTACAAAGTACTCGTCTTCAGCTTCATTCCGTGTGACCTTCGCTGGTACCGCCCTCCCTCACTACGTCTTGATTGACGGAGTTTTAAGGCTTCCTGTAAGACTCTTCGTGCCTCGACCCATGCATTGTCAAAATTGCATCAAGTTGGGGCACACAGCGTCGCACTGTTGCAATAAGCCACGCTGTCCCTAATGCGGGGAGAATCATGGGGCTGGAGCATGCTCAGCAATAGAGCAGAAATGTGTCTATTGCGGGGGCTCACCCCATGAAAGGCATTTAAGGGTCGCTGGGATAAAAAGAAGCGCTCTTTGAAAGAACGATCGAGACGTTCGTATGCCCCTATCTTAAAGAGCGCTTCTCCACTGGCCCAACCTCATTCAAGTAACATTTTTTCTGTGTTGCCAGTTGACAACGAAGAGACGACTGATGAGGAGGGCCCTTTTATCTTCGTTGCGAGCCCCCGGAAACGAGCTAAAATTCCTAAGAAAATCCCTACAATAAGCCCTCCAATCCGCGTCCCTAAAAAGCCGAACATTGCAGAACCACAAAAATAAACTCCTCCTGGATTTCGTACGATCTATTCACCACAGAATAATCCAACACCAACAGGAACCTCAAAGGCTACCATTACAAATCCAGTTTTATCAGAATCAACTTCCCAGCCGGGATTGTTTAAGTTGACAGACATTCTAAATAGAGTATTTTCGTTTTTCAACGTTTCTGAATCCATCAGAAGCATTGTAACAACAATCCTTCCTGTAGTAAAGACATTTTTGAAGCAATTGATGCAAACTTGGCCCCTCATTTCAGTGTTTATCTCTCTCGATGGCTAATTTAAGCCGAGAGGTTGCACATATCACTGTTTTACAGTGGAATTGTCGTAGTCTCGTCCCTAAACTGGACCCGTTCAAATTTTTACTTAATGAAACTAGTTGCGATATTTTTGCGTTGTCCGAAACTTGGCTTTCTTCACAATCTAACATCTCATTCCACGATTTTAACATTATCCGTTTGGATCGCAACGATTCTTACGGAGGGGTGCTTTTGGGGATCAATAAGCACCACTCCTTCTATAGTATCCACCTCCCTGTATCAGGAGGAATTGAAGCTGTTGCTTGTCATACAACTATAAGAGGTAAGAATTTATGCGTTGTCAGTTTGTACCGGCATCATAGAGTTGCAGTGGACCGAAGTCACCTAGAGGTCCTGTGCTCAGTGCTTCCTGAGCCAAGGTCGATCCTGGGTGACTTCAATTCACATGGAACTGTCTGGGGAGAACAAATTGACGATAGTCGTTCTACACTTATTTATGACATTTGTGACAGTTTCAATTTAACAATTTTGAACACGGGTGAAAAAGCACGGGTACCTAAACCTCCTGCAAGACAAAGTGCAATTGACCTCTCACTCTGCTTGAATTCACTTTCATTGGATTGCCAGTGGAAGGTAATCCCTGATCCCAATGGTAGTGATCACTTGCCAATCAAAATTACAATCACCAACGGGGCCAGCACTTCGAATTCAACAAATATGGCATATGACCTTATAAGACACATCGACTGGAAAAAGTACTCGGACGAAATAACAGATGCTATTGATTCTATGAATGTTTTACCTCCTTTGGAAGAGTACCACTTTCTTTCACGTTTGATCCATGAAAGTGCACTTTGCGCCCAAACAAAACCCCCCCCTGTCCAGATTCTACACATGTGCAAAAAATAATCCGGAACGTGCCCTCTGATAGGTGTGGTCTGGATTCCAGCTTTTCGATGGTCGAATTTTCACTTGCGCTGCTCTCTTGTAACAACTAAGCTCCGGGAATTGATCAAATCAAATTTAACTTGTTGAAAAACCTTCCGGACGCCGCAAAATTTCGCTTGTTTAATTTATTTAATCAATTCTTGGAGAACAACATTGTCCCCAAGAGTGGAAACAAGTGAGAGTTATCGCTATCCAAAAGCCTGGAAAACCAGCATCCGATGCGAATTCGTCGATAGAATTAAAATTTATTCCTGAAAAAATCATTTTCTCAACGTTTTGTATGATCATTAATTCACAAATATCCACAGTACTACAATTCTTATTCGCAAATGTAGTTCAAATGATTGATTGCAAATTTATTAATCTTCAATATGAGAAAATGAAATTTGAAATTGATATTATGTAGCCGAAGATGGAGGAATTTCAGTGCTAGTACATTAACTTTCAACTAAATTTCATATTCCAAATTCTATTGGAAAAAAAAACAAAATTCAAAAATGACGTAAGCAAGTGGTATCAGAAAAAAAATCCGAAGCATTTGTGAAATCATTTTAAAGAACAAGTTTTTAAAAAAATTAATTTTTCGTTGAAAACCAATCAAAGAATGTTGGGCTATTGTTATTCATGTAGGTATCTTAAAATTTCATTTCACCAAAATAAGTTTTACAAGATTAAAACGTACGATTATAAATTCTATTTACATTTGGATAAAAAACTATAAAATGGATATTCCGAATAATAAATTTTAAATAAAATTTTCAGACAAAAATAATGTAATAAGAAAATCCAAATCACTTATCTTTCCAAGCGTTGTAGATTTTTTTATGCTTCAGGTTAATAAAAACTTGATTTTATCTGTAAATGACTTAGCAAAGGTTATATTTTCCATTTCTGAAAAAATAGAGTAACTGTTTTTTTTCTTTTAACCATTTCCTGTAAACACACCGTGCAAAATGAGATAATCCATACTTCGTTATTTTTATCAATCCACTGAACATCATTTTTTTTTTTATTTGGTAGACGGTGCCTTTTATTGGACCAATAAAAAGAAAAATTCGGCATCTCTGAAAGTTTGCCACATTATAGAAGAGACCTCACCTCATATCCATCTTACTATTTGCGAAAAATATGATCAGAGGGTTTAGCTTAGCTAGCTTATTCTTTTAATTTTAAATATTTGGATGAAAAAGATTTTTAACCAAAAATTTTAACAAAAAAATATAAATTTTAAAGAAAATTTTATAATTATTTTTAAAAATTTCTAGAAATAGCTGTAAAATGATTGACAACGTTGTAGAATACTAAAACCCTTCTCTATGATCATTTCGAAGACAGGAATAAGTTTTGAGTGTAAGAAGAAAGCAACGATTTAATCATATAGCATTTTATTTTTTGTCCCTTAAAATTCATGTGAAGATGGACATTATTTGGGTGTGGTTCTAAAGAAAAAGTCATTGCAAACTAACAGTTATGATTAATAAATGTATATTGGGGGGGAGGGGTGCCTGGAGCCTGAAAAGTTTCCTCTTTGTTCAAAGCGAACGACAGAATTTTTGCAAATTTTTAAAATGAGATTTATGTATTTGCGGGTACGGGTTGGTTTGAAATTTTGTTTGAAAAAAAAAACGCAAAAATTGGTTTGGAAAATGTCACTCTTTTGGATGTTATCTGGATATTGTTTAAAAAAAGTAGCTCAACAATAGATGGAACCACCGTAAACACGTGTCAATATCAAGCTTTTTCAGATTTGCATCAGGTGTTGATTGTAAGCATAACAAATTAGAGCAAGCAACTGTCAAGTATTTTCGGACACCTGATTTTAATTTGTATTTCCAATATTCTTTCCCCCTTTGAAACTTTGACTCAATCTGAAAAAAAAAAGATTTTGCTGGCCAAAGTCCTAATTTGGTGCAAGGCTATCGATTTTGTGAAATTAAAATGACTTACATTTTAAAACACTGCTCCAAAAGACTGGAACAAACTGCGATTCAATAAATTTCCTTTGAAATAACTTTTAATTTGCAAAGTGAGTTCACCCAAAACGAGTCGCGCCCATTAATTGAAAGTAACTGCTGCAATCACACATGTACTCACTCATTCGAAGGCACCCCAGTTTCCAGTTGATCATAAATGCTGCAGCAAAGTGTTGTCATTCAACCAACAAATTCACATTCATAGAACGCACCGAATGACACCGTCCGTAGTCGTCTACGCTTTGATAGTAATCAGGTTGGCGCCAGCTGGAGGATTTCTGGGCTGCCTGCCGTCTACTCTATTTTGATTCGAGCCTAGGCAACAGCATCCTTTTTTCAGCAGCCCATTGAAAACTACAACACGCTAGCCCATATGAACATGAAAAATCCTTCACGTGTGCAGCAGCATCATCGGTTGGCGACTATGTACACTGGTATGTGTATGTGTAGATGTCCACGAGCAAGGGCCAAAGTGGTTTTTAAATTTTAAATGTGTCAATGACCCATTTTTTCCAACCCGCTTCAAACTGGGTTGGATGCTGTACTCGTAAATTTGCCATTTTTTATTTGGTGGAAAGGACATTGGAACTTTGTTGTCGTCCGAGCGAGGACAACCAGCTTTTAATTTTTCCATGTAATTAGGGAACAGTCGAAAATCGTTATTGAAAATTTGAGAGATTCAGAAAATGAAAATTTTCCCACAGAAATGAAAATAAGGCTTAATTTTTAAATAAATTATTTCAAAAAGTTTGATGAAAATTAGAACATTCAAAATAGCAGAAACTATTTAAGTCAAGAGCTCTTACATTGGAGCCCAACTTCTTCTTACAAGCTCAGTAGCAAGATAGGTGAATGAATAAGCGAGCAAGTACGATGCTTCTGCAGGAGGATTAGGCAGAAGATGAAGGCCGTGACCCACTTTTCCTGACTGCTGCTGCTGCTGATACTTGACTTTCTCACATTGGGGCGCGCCCGTTGTCCGTCCAGTGAAAAATATCGTTCTACAGAGAATCTCGGCACAGCAGCAGACCAATCCCTAAGAGAGGAGGAAGAAGACGATGTTGAAGGACATTTTCCACCTCAAACACCTCGAGCGAAGAGGAAAAAAATTGGTGAGGGAAAAGTTTTACCCAGAATCCTATTAGTTAAATCAGGAGCCAGAAAAAGTAAAACCTACTTGGAGAAGAAACAGAGAAAAAAGTCAACATTTTTCGACTGACTTATCTTTTTCGATGAATCTAGGTTGATCTTTAACGACAACAGATGGTGCTGATGTTAATATGTTAAAAATAAAATTGAGGTAACATTGAGTTTGTCGTCTTCGGTGTTTATCGTATCCTTATCTGAACAATACTTATTTTTTTTTTTTAAACGAACACACACACATAGGATCTCAGTGAATTTTCATGTTTCTTTGAAGAGATCTTCTTTTCCTTAACTCTAAGCGTACATCTTTCGAAGTTATGATGGTTAGCATCTTACAAATGCTAAAACCACTAGACCACAGAAAGTGTACTATGTATGCCATGACCGGGATTCGATCTCATGAACCTTGGCGTAGAAGACTTGAGCTCTAACCACTACGCCAAAGTTGCTGGCTATTCAGGTTTTATTTAGCAGGGCGAACCGCAAAAATAAAGGCGAAACATAAAAATAGCACCGAAAAGACTGAAAAACGGCAACCTTTAACAGTTCATCTATATTCTTGAAATGAAACATTCAATCAGTTAAGCTTTGTACTTCGAATTTATACAATTGGACCGTTTTAAATAGAAATTTATAAGTCAGAGAAAAATTTATTTGCACCGACAAAGCATGTTTTTCAACCATTTCATGATTGATGGAGTACAAATAGTAGTGTTTAAGGACTCTCCATATTTTGAAACACTATTTTTTAAGAAGCATCATAAATACTCGAACTCATTTTTGGCAAAAGTATTTTTTAACTTGTGTTGCAAATTTTTTAAGATTGTGAAGAAGTCAATTTTTGTGATAAATCACGGTGTCTTTGGGAGAAAAATTTACGAAAAATCAACGAAAACTGGGACTTTCCCCGTTTATTTGAGCCCAAATTTGAAATAATCCAGCAGGGGTTCTAGAATATTTTTTTTAAAATATTTTTTAACCTTTTCACTGGTTTATTCAAAGGAAAAATCTTTATTCTAACTCTATATGTCAATAGCATGATCGAATAGGAAAATTCCCTGGCTACAACTTTATAGAAAGATATCAAAGTGATACAAATTGAGAAAAAAAGAGTTGTTACGTCGCAACCTGAGTGATTATTATTTCATTTGAAAAAACTCATAATCTACTCACCACTGATTGGACCAAATCCAGAAATAGTATCCAAAAAACATAGTGATTGATTGTAGAGTTTTAAAATTTTCAGAACGGGTTTTTTTTTCATTTTCAAGAAAAGTTCAAGAAAAATTTGTGTGAGGACTTTAACACACAAATGTTGAGAACTAGAAAACAAATTGGATTTTCTTCCTACGTTTAAGCTCAAATTTCAAATAATCAAAATAAATACTTACCTGGATATCAAAATAAATACTTACTTAGTTGAGAATCTTTCATCCTTCCTTTAATTAATGATTATTGAAAGTTATCGTACATTTCACTGTTAATCGATCATTCAACTTTAGACACGATTTCCACAAGGATGTTTTTTTTATTGACATCTTTATGACACATCTTTTTGACATCTTTATGACACAAAGATGGTAAAGAATCTATATATATAAAAATGAATTTCTGTCTGTCTGTCTGTCTGTTCCCTATAGACTCGGAAACTACTGAACCGATTTGCGTGAAACTTGGCAGGTGGGGGTATTGGAGGCAGGGGAAGGTTCCTATTATGGTTTGAGACCCCTCCCTCTCTTAATAAGGGAGGGAGGGGCCTCCCAAACAAAAGACAATTTTTTGCATAACTCGAGTACACATCAAGCAAATGGTATAAAATTTGGCATGGGGTGGTATTTGGGAACG